>NW_024884878.1:8904898-8952115 GCF_019232065.1 Centrocercus urophasianus
AGGAGAAGGAGAAGGAGAAGGAGAAGGAGAAGGAGAAGGAAAAGGAAGAGGAAGAGGAAGAGGAAGAGGAAAAGGAAAAGGAAAAGGAAAAGGAAAAGGAAATGGAAAAGGAAAAGGAAAAGGAAAAGGAAAAGGAAAAGGAAAAGGAAAAGGAAAGAAAGGGAAGGCAAGAGGAAGGGAGACAAGGAGAGGAAAGAAAAGAGAAGGGAAAGGGAAAAGGAAGGGGAAGGGGAAAAATCACACAATCACAAAATGGCCAGGGCTGGAAGGGACCTCAAGGATCATGAAGCTCCAGCCCCCTGCCACGTGCAGGGCCATCAACCTCCACATTTAATACCACACCAGGCTGCCCATGGCCCCGTCCAACCTGGCCTTGAACACCTCCAAGGATCTGGGCAGCTGTTCCAGTGCCTCACCACTCTCTCCGTAAAGAACTCCCCCCCTGACATCCAGCCTAAATCTTCCCTCCCTCAACTTCAAACCATTTCCCCTTGTCCTGCTGTTATCAACCCTTTCAAAGAGGTGATAAAGGGGAAGGAGGAGGTAAAAAGTGGAAAAGAGATAAAGAGAAAAAAGGGAAGGTGCAGCCAAAGTGGGTTTCTGAGTACTTGCCTCCCAAAAGCCTCATTCCTTACATCTTTCACACATCATCTCCTCAGTCCCACAGCAATCAGGGACCCATCGCACACCCCTTGTACCTACGGGGGGGCCTGCCAAGCTACAGCTGGGTGCAAGTAACTTCAAAACAAAACTTGTGTCACCTCGTGAAGCCCTCTCAATTGTTTTGTTCAGTGGCAGCTTCTCTCTTAATGCACAATGAGCTCTGCATCAGCTAGAGCAGAAGCCAGGAATGCTGGTCCTTGTGTGCCATAACCACTGGCACTTTGTAATCTGAATTAGAAGCAGGTTTTCCTTCTTCTCTCTCTCTCTCTCTCTCTCTCCTTTTTCTTTCTCTCTTTCTTTTTAGATTTCTCCCTGCTAATGTTCTGAACTCAAATCAATCTCATTGGGCTTGCAGTTTGCACAACAGCCACCACTGATACCAAACTGATCTGTGCACAAAACTGAGGCTGTTGAGTTGGGTCTTGAGGTCTGTCCTGCTACCACTGTTGGAGCTGAGATGACTGGAATGAATTCCCCTCAGAGACCCAACCAAAAGCTAATCTCCCTGTTAATGCACTTGTCCATCGAGAAGACCTTTTCCCATGGTAATGTACAGGAGGCAGAAATTGCCTTCTTTGTGCTGGCCACTACAGGCCTGTGGAACAACTCTGAGCCTCCAAGAAAAGTCCCTGGTCCCAGCAGAAATATCTGACACTGATGTCCTGCCTTTCATCATTGGAGTGCCGGGGGTCCCTCTGCCAGCAGGCTATGGAATCTCCCATCCTTCTCCTCCTCTCCACGCCCTCGCTGCTGTTACCCATTAGCTTCCCAGCAGGATGGCTTGTCACACTGGCCCATCTTTTGTTTCCTCTCACACAACTGCATTGCTTGTTTCTGTTCCTGTGCTCCCCCCCCCCCCCTTTATTTTTCTTTTTACCTTCTGTTTACCCCAGCCATCCACACCCACACCCTTGGACCTGTTTCTCTTTTTCCATTCCCGGCCACTGTGCTCTTTCCAATCAGCCCATCTCATACTTCTCCCCTTCACATCTTCACATCTCTCTGTTCTTCATCTGGTTCGTCAACAGCTTCTCCCTTTACTCCCAGCACTTTTGGCAGCATCCATTATTTTGCTGTTGATGTAAGGCTTGAGGACCAGCTCCAACAGACCACTCCATCCATTGTGCTGCAGACCAGGGGACCCTGGGCCCATAGCCACAACATGGTCCTGGACTAACTCAAGTGTCACCCACTGCACATCACTGAAAGGATTTCACAGAAAATGTTCTCGAGTGCTTAGGAAGGTTCCTTCTTCCTCTTCCACCATGTAGATTTGTTAGTGAATCTTTTCTGCACTGTAGGAAGCCAAAAAAGGTCCAGACACAGCTTCAACACTGATCAGTAAAAATGTGCTCATACACCTACCCTCTAAAACAGTGTGCAGGTGAAATAAAAATCATGAGCTGTTTCATTCCATGTCTGCAAACACAAGCAGAACCACTCAGCAATAAGGCAGCACAGACCCCAGAGGATGTTGGCCCTTCTGAGTGCTGCAGGATTTGCTTTAATGTTTCCATAGAACTTTATTTTCTGTTGTTTGCAGTTGAGAATTCAAACCTACTCTATCCTAAATTAACACATAATAAAAGCAATGCAGTTGTGACCCACAGCACGTATTTTAAGATGTGTTGTTTAACACCTTCTTCCCAAATAATTTAGAAATTATGCAGTGAAGCAATTGATGGGTTAGGGCTGTTATCAACCCAGAACTGTGGGTTCCCCTCCTGGTGGTAACACATGCACTCACTTGCTTGAAATAGGAGAACACCTGCTATGTAGTGCAGTGTGTGAGCGGCCTCTATCACAGTGTCACAGTTTGCTGTCCAGCTGAACCTGCCAGCAGAGTTCAGATGTCTGAGCAGCACCTTTCTGAAGCCAATGCTGTTGTTGGCCATGATCTGGAGATGGGCATTCCATTGTCAGGACAGCCCCTTGTGTGGGCTGTAGCTCTCCAAACAGGAGACTTGTGTTTAAGTCTGTAGAAGCCTCCAGTACACACCTACAGGTAGAAACAAATCACCCACCACGAAACGATGCAGACAGCTCTGCCCCTCTGAAGGACACCAGCTTAGGAACATGGAGCGACACTTCTGCTTGGCATGATGGATCCGTGTGAACCACTTGCACTTCAGTCCATAAAATCTCCACTTGTTATTTCACTTGGGCTGCTTGTTTTCCTGATTGTATTTTTGGTTATTTTCCTTCTTCAGCTGATCCAGTAATTTGACAATGATGATATACTGTAATGCCTGGTAAAATCTAACCTATTCCTTAGGAGATGCTGAAGCTGTAGGCTTCTACTGTTTTGCTCATTGACAAAGTGCAATGATCCAAGTATGACCATAACTTCTGACATGTTGGAGAAGTCCTCAGATTTCCCATGGGCTTGGGATAAATTCCTTATGTCCTCCTACAAGATCATGGAATCACAGAATCATAGAATGGTTTGGGTTGGAAGGTACCTTTAAGATCATCTTTTTCCAACCCCCTGCTGACTGTCTTTGATTTCAAAGGTGACATGGGTGTTACTAGTTATCAAGAAATTAGAATTAGACTTGAAAGGTGGAGGAAAAAAAATGAAAACAACATCAAGATCAGATTGTCCCTGTTCTAAAAAAAAGAGTTAGTATGCTCTATAATTTGATGGTGGATTTCAAGTTACAAGGCAGCACAGCCACAACTGAGCATAAATCCTTATTTGTATTGACAAGATTGTCTTAACTGACCAGTCTAGGTAGAGAAAGGCAATGTGGAGCAGTCTTCCATTTTCTAAAGGTTAAATCTGACCAAGCATTGGAGTACCATCAAAAACTCTGATATCTGAAACTCAAATTAATGAATGGTTTGAAGTGAGGTGCCATTGCATGATAGTCACTGCATGTGAAAGAAAAGTATTTTCACCATAAAGATCATACACCTGTATTCAAAACTTTTGTGTAGGCAAGGATGTTTGAAAGGTTGCCATTATTAGCAATAAAGTCTGTTACTGTCATTGAAGATTTTTTTAACTCATGCTTTGATTAAGAGATGTTCCTCGGTATTCTCGGTATTATCAGAACACTGAACATCCTTTGACTGTCACACAGAACAAAAAAACATGCTAAAAACTGTATGTAAATTTGGGTCTTGTTTCCTTGGACCAGCTATGGATCTTTTGGCAGTGCCTCCCTGACTTCAGATTTGTCATGGAATGGTTTGGATCTCCGAGAGCAAAGAGAATGCAGCAGCAGCAACCCCAGGGAAACACTGCCTGAGAAAATTCAGCAGTGGAACAAAACCAAGAAACTGGGCCACACAGATAATCAGATGGCTTGGGCACCTCTTCTATGAACTGAGGGAGTTGGGGTTATTTTAGCTTTGAGAAGTGAAGTCTCTGAAGCAAGCTCATTGCAACCATTCCAACACACAAAAGGAACCTACAGGAAAGAGGAGGAAGGACTCCTTCAGAAAGTGTAGTGACCGGACAAGAGGTAACAGTTTAAAAATTCAGAAGGGGTAGGTATAGGTATAAGGAAGGAATTCTTTACTCAAAGGGTATATGAGGGAATAGAAAACTGAGGTATTGAAGGACATGTTGTTAGCTGGGCAGCCTGATCTAGTGGATGGTGTCCCTGCTCATGGTAAGGGAGAGTAGAACTGGGTGGTATTTAATGTCCTTTCCAGCCCAAATTATTCAATGATTCTATGACAACTTCATTGGAAACTTCTGCTTGTGGAGGACAATATATAACACCTAGATGGCGTGGATAAAATGAGATAGTGATGAGCCATAAGACAGAGCATCAACACAGTGATCATGTCCAGTGGGAAGAGCTGCACTCTGAGCTGGAGAAGCTTCCTTCCAGCAGTCAGGATGCCCAAACATGCAAGAAGCCTTAGCCTTGTCTGAAGGAATGAAACCAGTGAGAATTGCATCCCCTGAGGAGGGTCAGAGAAACATACGCGGAGAACGCAAGCTGCTCCACAGAACAATATGGAAAGTAAGCAAGAAGTAAACAGAGCAGATGTGAAAACCACTGCCCAGAGTATGAGCAGGAGATGAAAATTACAACAGGCTGTCCGAGATGGAATTAAGAAGGCTGTATTTCTATAAGTAATTTCTTTCTATTGTTGATAACTCTACCTATTATCTGGCTTCTAAGTTGTTATGTGCAATTAGTAGGACCAACAAAACCGAGTCTTGCAAGGGAGGATAAATGAGAAACAGGTACATCATGTTCTCACCAATTGTTTAGCAAGAGGGGAAAAAAAAGAAATTTCATAAGAAAAGCATGAATGAAAACATGAATTATTTGCAGCATGTGAAGCTCTCTTCCAAATGGGAGGTTTTGTTGTTTTTTTTTTTTAAAGTTTAACATTTTCTGATTGTCAGTGCATTTAGAAACAACCTGAGTATGTATCAGCTTTTCTCTAGATGTGCGAGCATTGCTGAGCTTCTGCTTGGTGAGACCAAGCAAACATTTGACCAGAAATCACTTGCAAGTGGATTTTTTTCATGGCAATAAATATCAATAGATTGATATTTCTCCATAGAAAGAATGGCAGCATTTTCAAATATGTTTTTTATTAAGTGCTTTACCAGCTACCACAGGCCTGGTATTTTTGTGGCAGCTTACTGAAAAGAACCAGGAATGTGGTATATGTCCCCTGAGTGCTAGATATGGTGAGATTTATCATCTCTCTAGGAGGAATGGTGTGCTAACATTTGAGGAACCGATGTACTGAGATACCGTGGGTTACTTCTTGCTCATGGAGTTAGACCAACATTATTGGACCAAGGATGCACGTGTCCTCTCATTTCTGAAATGTTTCCAGTTCGGGTTCCTCTGATTTCTGGTTGAACAGAGTCCAGCTGCTTACTAGACAGAGTCAAGATGAGGAAACCGTATTTAATAAACAATCTACAGCATCAAATTTCCAAATCTCTACGAGGGACAGAAAGACAAATCACAGAAAGGATGATCCCAAATTCTTCATGTTTCTACAGAAGTCACAAGATGAGAAGTGACCGTAGGCTGTGACAGGTTAATTTAAAAATTAAAGCAAGTTTGTACTAAGAAAGTTTGGATGCATACAGTATCTGTTATCAGTCTGTTCTGAAGGCAGAAGTCATGATGTCAGTGAAGCACAGTAATGAGCTCTTCATTCTAAAACTAGCAAATCCAGCAGAGACAAAATAGAGAGAATCCTAACAGGCAGGTAAACCTAACCCATTTTCAAGGAAAAAGCAAGTACAATCTTGAAAAGCATTCAAAGCTCCAGGCTTTGTGTAGTGCTGTGCTGCTGTGCCAGCTCTTCAGGAGAAGGTCTGCCCTGAGATGTTCCCACCCACTGCCCAATGAGCCATTGGGGTGATCTGCTGTGATGACTGAGCCACATACCATCAGCCAGCTGCTCCACTTCTTAAAATCTGCATCCTTGGGCTCAGCATGGAGAAGTTGCTCAATGACAAACTGGATAATCACAGAATCATAGAATGTCTTGGGATGGAAGACAGGATTGCCACCTACTATATAAGGTCCGTCCTTCTCTTATCACTTGTCTTAATAGCATTCCGTTATTGCTATTTAAAGTATCAGCCAGGTACTAATGGAAATGGTGGGCAAACCATCCACTGACCTGGAGGGAACATCCGATGCATCTTTTAAGAACATCACCACTTAGTGTATTTTGACACAGATGGGATTCACTCTTATACTGGTGGACATCTTTGGTTCACCATGTTATCTGCATTGCTGTGCTCATACTGACTCGGCATCGCATCAGTCTCTAAATACCAGAAGACTGCTAGATCTCCCTGTTTTTCTATCACTTACTGTTAGCATCACAGAATGTTCTTGGCCTTTTGCCAGTCACACCTGCTTCTGAGTGGACCAGTACATGGATCTTGCATATTTTTTTTTGGTCTGGGGAAAGGAAAGAATCACATTCTATCTGAACAGCCTCACTGCAACACCTATGTCTACATAAGTACATGGCAGAAAGAAGAGAACAGATGGAGGCCTCTTCGGGGGAAACTTCTGTGCTGTGACAGAAGAAAGGGCTCTTACATGAGAACAATAATGGATAGAATCACATATGTGCCCATAATTACAGTTCCTGACCCTAACATTACAAGTGGGTCTTACTTTCTTCTCTGGGGTCATTCGTTATGAGAATGAAGTGACCCTACACTCATAACCACAACTTCGACCCAAACTAAAAATATGCATCCCACAGGATTCATGTTCTACACCCTGAAGCTGGCCCTGAGGAAGAGGTAATCCTCAAAGCCCAAGCAGATGTCCAACATAACTATAACAGGATTATGGTAGGCTTACTTACAAAAAGGAATTTTCAAATAACTTTTGTTCTAAAGATCTCATGGGATGCTATTGAATTCTTCACAAGCAAGATCATCTTTTATTACCAACCCACACCCATTTTGTGGACACTCCAAATGATTTCCGGGAAGAACAGCCTATGCTTTGTAGTGTTTCTTTTTCAGAAGCATCAAATCCTCTTGCTTTGATTACTCCTTTCAAGCACCCCATGAGTCCAGCTACTCATTTAATATTCCCTCGGTCCCTTATTCCAGGACTTTTCCCCTTATCAGGTGAAATAAAAATGTGAACTGTGACGTATTTGTTTTCTGTACTATAACAAAGTGTTCTCCTTCCCTTTAAGATGGCTCCTGTTCCATACTCTCCTTGTGTTGATGGCACCTCAGAGGTTACAAGCGGATATCTCAGAGCAAAGGCTATTTCAGTGCAGTAGGTGACACAAAGACTGAGCTTGGCACAGAGAGTGTGTGTCTTTACATCTCAGCAACACCCTGAACTTCTGTAGAAATTGAGCATGCATACCTTGAGCCTCAGTAGAGCCTTTCCATAAATCAAGACATTTCAAAATGCAGATGTATGAGTAACAAGAAAAATGAAATTACAGAAACATAGAATGATTTTGGCATGAACCACAGAAGGCATGAAAGTCATTCCAGGGCTGGTGAAAAGTGATATCAATGCTGGCCAATTTATGGCAGAATATTTTCAGAGAGCACTGAATAACACCACTCATACTTAACTGACACACTCAACATTTTCTGGACATTGGTAAAAGCAGAAAGAACATATTTCAAAGTAAAGGCAGACACTTGTATCCAAATGGCAGTAGTTCAATGGTCACCCATATGGATGTTTTTAAGATTCACAAAACTCATAGGCGGAACTGACAAATTATGTTTAACATGCAGTATCATGAGCTGGAAACCTCGTTTCTTTTCCTTGGGTTTGCTTACTGGCATCACACTCATTTGATGTGGGCTTACCATTACAGATGTTTCTTCAGATCCCAGGATGGCTGCCTTTGCAAAACATTAACAACCCCAAGTGAAGCCCTCTACCAAACATAAGTCTATTCAGTCTTGTTCTTATTCTGCTTTCCATATTTTAGTTTTTTGGGCTGTTAAGTATTTCCTTTCTTGACATATCATCACCTTTCCATTTTGGTTTGGGAAGCACACAGGGCAAAACAGAGATCTCACACCAGCTTTCTGCCAGTCTCTGCATTGCAATCCCTGGCCAGCATGTAATAAGACACAGAGTGGGTGCAACCTCTTCAAGAAATGACTATTGACAACAGTGCCATTAATATGGCATTATTTGGGTATACAGAATTTGGCTACTGCTTCTCTGGACCAGAAATATATTGTTAAATGGGAAAAGCAATGCAGAGCACCTTTCAAAGAAACATTTGCCCCCATCTTACCCCCTTTTTTACATCTTCAGGAGCAACCTCTCCGGTCAGTTCACTCTAATTCTCCTTTGTGATTATGTTGTACTTTGATAACTGTGTTTGAATGCACACCAAGTCACGGTGTTTTACTCCATTCTCAGTTTGTTACTTGCCTTTATTTGCACTCTTTCAATTGTGGAATCAATACTATTGATAGAGAATTTGCTTATATAATTTTAAATTGTAATTCTAAAAACAAAATACTAGGGGAATATCCCAAACAAATGTGTTGGACCAGAAGCAGCTATGCAGAATTTTATTTCTGAATAGAGCAACTATGTATGAGCGTATGTTCACTTGGATTAATTTTACTTCTCAAACTGGGCATGATTCCAAAGATTAGTTAACACAACTGTTGCATTTATAAAAGAAAAATAATAGTAAATGAGCTACATTTCTGTCACCATGCTACTTATACAACTTAATCGTCTTGTCCTTTACTCACACAATAGATGCTTCAATTACATCAACATATTTTATTGCATCATAAAATGATAATCTTGGACCCAATCAAATATCTCAGTGGTTGTTTGCCATGGGTAGAATGTAGTAAAAACAATAAAGACTGGATTACATCCCAAGGATTATCTCAAATTTCCCCAAATTCATTGTCTCATCCCTAAAATAAAGTGCTGTGATCATAATAGACGAGAAAAGAAGACTTCACCATGGGGGAATGGTGATTTCATTTCAACATTGTGTCTATCCCTGTGAAATTGGGACCAAGCTGACTGTTGCCCAACAACTGTGTTTACTGTTATTGCCATCTCCATTGCCATGCTGGCTCCCTTACAGTAGTAAGTGCCCAATTCACAGCACCTGAATGCATGGAATGGAAAAACGAAGTACTGTCTGCTGTAGGAGAAGATCACATTCAAAACTATCATCTAAGAAATTTGTATGTGTGCAAATCTGTGGGACTTAATGACGTAAAACAAAGGGTCCTAAGAGAAATGGTAGGTGGAGCTGCTGCATTCAAACCATTGGGAACAGCTCAGTGTCAAGGAGGAGACTGGTGCTGTTTCTTAAGGGTCATTATTGAGGCTGGTTCCTTCAGTATCTTTCTCAGTGACATGTACTGTGGGACTGAGTGCATCCTCAGCAAGTTTGAGATCAATACCACACTGAGTGGTGAAGTCAATATATTGAAGGACAATGGAGCCATCCAATGGGGCAAGGACAGGCTTGAGAGATGAGCCCTCTCAAAATGCACCAAATGCAGCTCAGTAAGGTCAAATACCAGGCTCTGCACCTGGATTGCAGGGCAATCCCAAACATGAATACAGGCTGGGCAGTGAGTGGTGGAGAGCAGCCTTGAGGAGGTAGGTTTGAGGGTACTGGTGGACAAAAAACTGAACATGAGACAACAACATGAACAGTTGCAGCCCAGAAAGGCAGTTGTATCCTGAGCTGCATGAAAAGAAACCTAACTAGCAGGTCAAGGGAGTTGATTCTCTATGCCACTCTTGTGAGATCATACCTGGAGTGCTGCATTCAGCTCTAGCGTCTGCAGCATAAGAAAGACATGGAGCTGTTGGAGCAGCTCCAGAGGAGAGCCGCATAGGTCAGCAGCTTAATCACCTCTCTTATGAAGAAAGGTTGAGGCAGCTGGGCTCGTTAAGCCTGGAGAAGAGAAAGCTGCAGCGATACTCCATTGCAGCCTTCCAGTACCTAATGGGTCTACAAAAAAGAAGGAGAGGCATGTAGTGTTAAGACAAAGGTAGTGGCTTTAAACTAAAAAAAGGTTTAGACTTGATATTAGGAAGAAATTCTTTACTCAGTGTGGTGAGGCGCTGGTGCAGGTTGCCCAGAGGGGCTGTGGATGTCTTGTCCCTGGAAGCATTTGATCAAAGCCAGATTGCATGGGGCCCTGGGCAGGCTGAGATAGTGACTGTCAGAGCTGTCTCTGGCAGTGTTATGGACTGTAAGGTCGCTTCCAACTCATTCTATTAAAAACATCTTGTGTGAACATGTACAGCTGAAGTCACAGGCATTTAAAGTCGCCGTTAATCTGTATTGTGAGTGTCGGCAAGGCACTTTTGTTTCCAGCTGCAAATGAATGAGGATGACAAGCAGCAAGACAGCATTACCGGAATTTTTAACTTAAAAAGATTTCCAGGAATGGGTCCAAACAATCATAGAACTAAGACAGTAGATTTTCAACAGGAAAAGAGAGGGGGGAATTCTGAACATCTGCTTGCTTATTTACATTGCACATTTTAACGTGGAATCAGAGAATGGTTGAGGTTGGCAGAGACTTTCAGAGATCATCTGGTCTGATCCGCTTGCTCATGCAGAATGGTGTTAAAGACTGTTGCTGCAGAAACAACAACAAAAAATAAACTAGTGAAAACTTCATGCAAACACACTTCCTAGAATACCTAGAAAATTCTTGTTTTCTTCCAAAATTCTCTTACCTTTTCTCTTTTGCATAAAAATGATTACCACAACAAACATGACTGCAGTATCAAAAATGTGCACATTTAACCATCTAGCTATCACATCACTCAGAGATGACCACCCTCTCCAGTAGCTTCAACATTCTGATCTGAACCATTCAATCAGTTGAGACCATCCAGTGAAATGAAAAGAAACTGTACTGATGGAAGGTTTGGTTGGTTCCAGCAAAGCAGAAAAATAACAAAACATCTCAGCTTAGCCTTTAGGTAGCACAATAGGACAAAGGGGGTTGCATTTGGTGTCTTGCATTGCACATCTTTCTTCTTTTTTTTTTTTTTTAACTTACTTTTCTTCTGTTGTTCTGTGCAATAAATGGCAGCAGAGGAGCATTCTATCAAAATACAGTCTGACATGGAAATGCATCTGAAGTAAAGATGTGGAACTGAATTCCTCCACGTTGAAAAACTTTGCACCCAATTGATATTCAGTGATGCTTTCTGAATGTTTATGGAGATCAAACAGTAGATGTGAGCACAGAGGGGTGCTGGGTGGCACATTTCAGCAGTGGTGACAGTAATGTGAAAGACAAGCCATGTTCCAGATAGGTGCATAGCTGTCACATCATGAAATGAAGAATGTCTCCATCAGCTCACCTGCACAAATCAGCAGGTTATGACCGGGGAACTGTGTACAGAGCTGCACCTCAGCTTCAATATGTTGGAAACAATGGTGGTAACACTGGAATAATGCAAAGTTTGTGCCAGATGATAGAATGGTGACACAGGAACAGAAAGAACACTATGCAAGTTTGCCAGGACCTATCAATTGAGGGTGACTGTTTCCTGGACTGCTTCGTTACTGGTGAGATGGTATGGTGTCACCACTACGAGACAGAGTCAAAAGAGCAGCCCATGGAGTGTCGATATGTGAATTTCCCACTGAAACAAAAGCTCAAGATACAGCCTTTAGTGGGTAAAGTGATGTGCACTGTCTTTCAGGATGGGAAAATGGAGATCCTTCTGGATTTCCTGGAACCCACACAAACCATCAACTCAGAACGCTACATCGTGATGCTGATTAAGCTGAAGGCTCAAACCTTTCTCTTGTGAAGCAATAATGCCAGGCCCCATGTCACTTTGAAGGCTGCTGAGCATGTTGGCAGTCTGGGCTGGACTGTCCTATCATGCCCCCTGTATAGCTAGATTTGGTACCTTCTGACTTAGACCTGTTTGAGCTGATGAAAGAAAGACTGGGCAACATTTTGTTAGCAATTTTATCAGGTCTGAAACAGTGACTTACGTCTGTTGGTACAGATTTTTATGAGCATAGCAGGCAAGATCTTGTTCATTGCCAGTGAAAATGCACAGCTAATGGTGGTAATTATGTTGAAAAAGAGTGTTTTGCAGCTGAGAATTCTCTCTATCAAATAGTGTTCTTGTGCTTTTCATATATGCTGCAGTTTGCACAGAAATAAATTGGAGGCATTGTTGTAAGAGCAACCTACGTAGATTCAATAGAGAGTGACACAGACAGTTATAAAGAGATCTTTGGCAGCTAACAGGAAGCATTAGTGTTGGAGAAAACATGAAAATGACACTTTGAGTTAATAAAGAAAGGTCAGTGAAGCAAAACAGAATTACCGAATTACTGCATCACGGAATCACAGAATCACAGGGTTTGGAAGGAACCTCCGGAGATCATGGAGTCCTACCCCCTGCTTAAGCAGGTTGCCCACAGTGGATCACACAGGAAGGCATCCAGATGGGTCCTGAATATCTCCAAAGGAGATTCCACAACCTCTCTGGGCAACCTGATCCAGTGCTCACTGTAAAGAAGTTCTTCCACATATTTGCGCAACCCGGGATGCCGTTGGCCTTCTTGGCCATAAGAGCACACTGCTGGCTCATGGCCGACCTGGTGTCTACCAGGAACCCCAGGTCCTTCTCCACAGAGGTCCTCTACAGCAGGTCATCCCCTAAACTGTATCGTTGCTTGTGATTATTCCTCCCCAGGTGCCAGACTCTACACTTGCTTTTGTTGAACTTCATCAGATTCCCTTCCACTCAAACCTCCAGCCTGCCCAGCTCTCACCGAATGGCAGCACAGCCTTTGGCATGTCAGCCAATCCTCCCAGCTTTGTGTCATCAGCAAACTTGCTGAGGGTGGACTTCATCCACACGGTTGAAGATGCTGAACAAGATCAGACCCAGTACCGACCCCTGGGGTACTCCACTAGTACAATCCAATCAGACTCTGTGCCACTGATCTCAACTCTGAGCCAGTCAGCCAGTTCTCAACCATCCACTCATCTATCCTACACCTTCTAAGCTTCATTACAAGGATACTGTGGGAGGCTGTGCCAAAAACCTAGCTGAAGTCAAGATAAACAATATCAACTTGTCTCCATCCAGCCAGTGATGACATCACAGAAGGCCACCAGATTGGTCAAGCATGATTTCCCCTTAGTGAATCCATGTAACTATTCCCAATAAACTTCTTCTCTTCCTATTCCTTGGAGATGGCATTTCAATAGAACTGTATTATTTCACCGTTGATTTCATTACTCTTGTTTGTTTTATTTTATTTTAATCTTAGATGATTGTTTTGCGTTATTTATTTTAATATCAGTTATATAACAATGAACAATAACATAGCTCAGTAATTTACTAACTGCAGCAATTACCATTTAATATGCCTATCAAGATGTCTGTTATAATTCTAACAAAAAAGCACTTGGGAACAAATCTAAGATCAATTGATGAAAATATATTCTATAAAAATAAGGAATAGCAACATATCTACAAAGTTCTAAGTCACTAGTGAGGAATTTAAAAGTCATTGAAAAAAAAATCCCTAAACTAAGATGAAATGAAAAAATGTGTACAAACTCCTTAACTTTTCACGAACCAGATTGGCTGCTTCAGCCAACCCTGTGCTCTCTGGAGACGTGATACACACAGGCAAGAATGTCATCACATGATTTCTGGTACATTACCAAATCTTGACTCTGCGGTGACTGCAATTTCATTTTACAATGTCTCCAGTGGCAGCACTGGTTTGAAAGTTTCCTGTCCCCCTACAGTCACGATTTTTTATTCCTGCCCCCATGCAGATGTTCATCACTTACTGCACTGATCCACTGTCACAGTCTATGAGTATACTGGCAAATAACATGAGCCCCAAATTCCTTGAAAATACTTTCTGGTTATAACAGCAATAAAATAAAGAATGCATTCTTGGAGGAGAAGATGAGAGAGGAACCAATTAATGCTGCTATTTCTCCTGAGTCCAGAAAATGACAAGAAAAAAACACAGTCCTCCACCTATAGGCTGAGGAGTATTGTCCCATGGACAAGTACTGGGCAGTGCCTGGAAGTCTGATATTTCTGCCTCTTCAGTTTCCTTTCTGCAGCAGCATCCCAACAGGTCACTTCACATCTCCATACTTATGCTTTAGGTATTCTCACTCATTTTTCACTGCCTTAGAAGAAGCTTTCAAGCTCAGTTAGGTGCTTCCTATAAAACAGGTCTTAGTCTGGGAAGCACTGTAGAAACTCAACATAAGCTATGATCAGTTTTTAAATTATTATTTGCTGTTGTTGAGCCTGCAATGAATATTTTATGCTAAAGAGTTTTACATAGTCATTAGATTTCCAGTGCAAAGACAATGAGATTAAAGAACATTCTGGAGAGTTTTCTTCTACTGAAGAGAACTGGTATCCTGGATGTGTGTTTATTTCTCACTTCAAGTCATTAGAAGATAAAAGAGTTTATCCCAAAATAGGTTTAAAAGAGAATGGAAAATGGTTACAAAAAGCACATCAGTGGAGAGCCACAACTCTGACTTCACCATGAACTTGCAGACACCTGGTCCCAGATGCACTCTTTTCAGCATTTTCCTATTTTAGCACTGAGAGTATTGCCCTAGTCTCAGACACACTTTAAGCCAGCAGTACTTTCAAATTATCATAAAAGTTACACAGCATGTACCGCCATGGGAGCACTGGAATGTGGCTCAGCAGTTGGCTCTCTATCCATAAGCTCATTCTTGCTTAAAACACAGGCCATGGGAGAGATGTGAGGATTAAAAAAAAAAAAAATCCTAAAATTGCTCCATCAAAATGGCTGACGTAATCATTAGATTCACTCATCTGTAAACCCAGGAAAGAGAAAAAGTCCCTTAGGATTCAGTGAACCTACAGTTCATTGATTTGGGTTTGACAGATGAGAATAAGGCTCTGATAGGAGGCAGAAAGAGATTCTTGCAGACAGGAAATCATGGGAAGAGAGGTCTTGGTGAGAAAGCTTAGGCTAAGATTTACATTCTTGTAAATTCTTGTTATTGTCATTTGGTAACCAAAAGAACCAAAACCCACAAAATATAACTAAGCCATACAGCACATCCTATAGCTCGCTGTATTTCACAGGCCAGTGACTCTTTTCAATGGTCTGAGGTCACGGAAAAGCAGAGCTATCTACGGGGTCTTCTGGCATGGTTGAAATCCCGTATAAAAGTTGAGAATCAGCTCAAGGTACTGGAATTACCTTTTCACAATTTCTACACATCACCTCTCTCCGCGTCTCCTCTCCTGAGCCTCTTTTCATTCCCATGGTTTCATGCCTGCCTTATTCTTGCTCTTTTTAACAGGCTGCCAGGTCTGAATCTGCTGAAGCAAGAGGGAGGCAGGAGAAACTCTGAAACTGCACAAGCCCTCAGCAGAGAAGCATCTGGTCAACTTCATGCCTTTGACAGAGCAACCAGCCACCTCTCCCTGGGCACATTAGTGAAGGAAGTAATGAGCAGCGATAACAACTACTAAAGGCTGCACAAATGGCACAATGTACACGGATGATCAGACCCTTTGCCAAAAAGAAAATATCCGGTCCAAAAGGAAAATGGGCAGAAAATTGTGTTTTTTAGGCACATAGTCTCAAATCAGTATAACAGTCTCTCTTCAGTGTAATTGCTGCGGCTACACGAACAAAGCTCTCCCTGTGTGATCAACACCAGAAGATCTCTTGGGAGTAATCAAGTTGCACCATTTGCAGTGGTGTACATTATGTAATACAAAGGAGTCAAATTTTAAATGCTAACACAGAATAGTAGAAAGAAAATATTTTCAAAAGTTAGGAAAGTAGAAAGCACTTCAAAAAAACCATACTCTCATGTAATGATTCCAGTGACAGCAAAAATGGCCTAAGGAAATGAATCAGTACAAGAAGAATCTGATTTGTTTGCACATGAGGGCTAAAGCACTCAGTAAGCAAAGGAGCTTTTGACAAGAGCATATGCAGTGCAGTTATGGCATCATAGCTCTTATGATCTCCATTCATTAGACCTTCTTGAATGGCTGCATACATCAGTGCTTATTTAGTACAATACAGTTGGCATGGCTGATCGGTGGGAAGTAAGTAAAACCTTCAACAGCTTAAACACAGTTATCCTACCAAATCAATAACTTACTTATAAAGTTAGAGATATCCCTTGCTTCTCTACTGAAGAGGACAACTGTTTCAAGGAAAAAATACGTGGACATGAACTCTGGTCTTTATAAATTAGACAAGACCAAGGAACTACGAGTAGACAATGAACCCATTTACTAATCTGGAAATGAAACCTCCAGCTCAGAGGCACAGGAGACAGCCTCTAGGCTTTCACATCAAACTTCAAACCTATTATCCAACCAGTAGATCACTCTTTTTTATTTATTTATCTGATCTTTTATATCACAATCATTACACACATTCAAAAAGCTCATGCTATGCCTACCAATGGCACACGGCAGATATTCTTACTACCATCCAAGAATAAAGTTTTCCAGTCACTTCACTTCCAGCCTTGTTAATCCATATCAGCTTGTGTGACAAAACCAGGTATCTCAAAGATATCTGATACCTGAGTTTTTAAATTCTGACAAGAAGTATTTAAAAGACCCCCACAACTGACTGACTTACTTAGAGCAAAGCTAGAGAAACAGGCGTTCTCTTCAGCATCAGGTGGCAGGCCATTCAGCCCATGGCTACCAGCTGACTCCTGGGCATGTGGCACTACTCATCAGCTCAGTCCTAGATCTACTTTGAGTTTCATCTCAGAAACACAGGGGAAAAAAGGCAGGAACATAGAGGCAAGTGCTGAACTGGAAATACACCAGCAGAGGAAGATCTCAAGTTACTGAGATGCAGATCTCATGAGAGAATAGGAAGGAAACTGGCTTACTGTGGGGAGAGGTATTGGGTGAAAGAGCATGCAAATTTTGAGGAAATTGGGCTTTGTTAGTTCTGCTACATAAGGAATAAATTCTCTACCCTTCTGCACTACTCACCATGTTTCAGCAAGTATATGGAATAAAAGTACTTTCACAGCATCTTTTGAATTGAATAAATGTTTAGGAATTCTGTTTGAAAATATTATTTCTTTTTCCAGTTATGCATTAGATGCAGGTGTTCTGGGATAATGCTGTTTAAAAATAATGGTTGACTAACACTATCTGGATAAGAATGGGTGAATGTTCCAAAATAAGGATGCAACCCATGCATCTAGCTGTGTGGAAAGGAGCAAGCAAATGCATTTACCTATTCCAAATAAGGCTTCAACTGGAAAAATGTTCATGTTGCAACATTTCATGGCATCTCCACCCTCAAAAAAAAAAAAAAAAGTAAAGAAAAACAAACAACAACAAACAGCTGTAGTCATTAATTTACCTGAACTTAACAGGAAATCTGAAAATAAGAAGCAGCTCTTGTCTAAAATAAACAAGAGTAATGAAATAAACAGCAAAATAATACAGTCATGCCATCTCCAAGCAATTGAAGAGAAGAAGGTTACTGGGAGTAGTCACCATGGATTCACCAAGAGGAAATTACGCTTGACCAACATGGTAGCCTTCTATGATGTCACCAGTGACCAGGTGGATGGGGAGAGAGCAGTGGATGTTGTGTACCTTGACTTCAGCAAGGTAGATACCACAGCATCCTTGCAATGAAGCTAAGTACAAGCAGATGAGTGGATGGTGAGGTGGGCTGAGAACTGGCTGACTGGCAGAGCTCAGAGTTGAGATCAGTGGCACAGAGTCTGATTGGAGGCCTGTACTAGTGGTGTACCCCAGGAGTCAGTGCTGGGTCTGATCTTGTTCAACATCTTCATCAGTGACCTGGATGAAGATGCCTTCATCCTATACTTAGCTCTCAAAATCTACTGGAGTAAAAGCTGGGCATTGAAATTCAGGCAGTGGGAATATACTCAACCATTCTTTTTTCTTGATTTAAATCTTCTTCAGTATGTTTTATGTTCATAAGCTCCAGAAGCCAACCCTGGTAAGCAGGTAGAAGATCAGTAAGTCTTTGTGTTAAGGCAAAGCCTCCAGTCTCTGCACATTTATCTGCAGCAGAGTGAATGAGTGAACTTGCCTCTCTTCCAGGCAAGGACTTTTCCTTGGTGGAGGGAAAGCTTTGACTGAGGCTAGTTCTCTAAGAATTTCACTGTTTGGAGTCAGAAGCTGCTACCTAAAGCAGAAAATACGACATCAGAATGAGAAGCACAGAGCAACCTTATGAACTGAGGCTTATGGCAACAGTTGTTGTGTGTTCAAATGCCTTTTAAACACGGCCTTTTAAACATGACATTCTTGTCTTTGCACTCAAAGTCATATTTTGAATCACTTAGGAACATTACAATTCGTATTTTGATATGGCCTGTGGTTTCACAATGATGCTGAGCTTGTTATAACAAGAAGCTCTTCAGGCAACGTCGGAGAGGCGGACAGCTTTGGAGCACTCTTTGCCACAGTCTTTGCTAATCTCTGCAGTCTCTGGAGTTTATGCAAATGGTAACAGGTAAGAAACTTTCAGAACTACAGAGATCCCAGAAAAATACAAAAGAGTACAGAAATGCGTGGAGCACAATTGACACATTTGATCATGGAGCTAAATCCCTTACCCTGCTTCCAATATTTTTAATAAAAGTTGCATTTTTACAAAGCTTACGGCTTTGTTGTTCTCCTTTCCAACATACAGCTACACTCTCTAATGGCTCCTGCTGATTCTGCACAGACCTCCAAATGGTTTGCAATGTTGAAAGTCTGTATTTTTTAAAAACAAGCCTTATTTTTTGGAACCCACATTCTCCATGGTCAGTGCTTTCATCTCCAGATTTCCTGCCTCCGAAGGCAAACAAAAACAAATGTGTAGATGGTCAGTAAAGTCAATAAAGAGTCTCGCTTGCAACCTCTCCCTACAAGCAACAAATACTAAATAAAGTCAGAGGGATAAAAAGAATGATGTACAGACATAAGTTATTATCTAAAAAAATAATGGCATCCATAGACACAGGCACTTTTCTACCTGTGTGATATTAACTGCCTCCTGAAACTGAGAATATTCATCTTTCAAAAGCATGAGATGTTTACGTCACATCATATAAAAAATAAAAATAATTTGTCTGGATTTGTTTGAGATGCTATGTACCGAAACAATAATATGTTACAGTAGTTACAATACAGGATAGATTATTGTGTTGGACATTTCAGCTGCAGAAAAACTATGCAAATTCAATGAAGGTCAAATTTCTTGTGGTTGAAACCATCAAGTAAATACAGAACATGTTTTGTTTGCTTAGATTTGGAGGAACAAAATGTTTTTATGGTGTTGTGGTCATATTACTCTAAAGAAAACATGTAATATATTGCATTTCAAAATCACACCATTGTAAAGTAGGGAACATACTGACATTCAATATAATCAATCTCAACCATAAAAACTGGAAACTAACTTTGAAAACTGTTCCTGCTCCATAGAGGGACAAAACCAAGATCCTTCAAGTTTTCCTACAAAGAAGCAGAGAACAAGAAACTCAGAGCAAACAGTAACATCAACCATATAGGACTCTACTCTGATAGGGAGGGAATTTGGCTGCTGGCTCCCTCTTATACCAGCTGAATGTCATTATCAAAGGATATGGAGACTGTAAGCTGGCCCTGTCTGGCTGACTCTTGCTAGAGCTACCAAAACATCAGCCAGAACAAATAACTAAACTTTGACTGTTCATCTGCAGCCCACAGAACCATCCACTCCCATGGTCTCACGTGTCACGCTCACATCTTGCCAGCTATTTCAACATACCGTATAGAGAAGACAACATTGCTCATGACAGCAGCACCCTACACAGCATTTCTGAGACTTGAGAAACACAACTGAAGCCCCTCCTCAGTTTGACATAGGATAGCAGTGTGACTGCAGGGCATCAGCACCCCCACAAGGGCTCCTTCTTTGGGAGATTCCTTGGTTTTAAGCAAAAGTCGCATGCAGTAAACAGTCCCAGCAAAATACATATAAATTCTGATTCACTCATTAGGAGTTGTAGTTGCAACTGATTATCATTTTCCAATCTTGGTTTGTTTGTTTGGTTTTCTTTTTTTTTTTTTTTTTCTTTTTTTTTGTTTGAGTTTGAATTGATACCTCAGCTCCCAAGATGAACAAGCTGTTCTGCACTGATTTATAAGTGCATTTGGGAATTACTGTGTGGTAGGGAAATATGCCTTTTTTATATAACCAAATGATGAGTGTGAAAATGCTAGCCTCTGTTTGTGATCCACTAAAACACAGGGTGTACCACCCTGTTCCTAAAGGAGGAGGTAGTTAAGCTCATTGGTTTTAGGAGTACAAATAAACACAATGTGCTTCTAATTATATCAGTGAGTCACAGCAGGCTGTAAATTAACATCATACTTCTGTGTTCTTGAAGCCTGTCAGCTTCTTTATTTCTAAAGAGTGCAGAATGGTCTACCAGAGCCAGCACTGAGCAGGACTACCACACTGTTTGAAAGCTCCAGAAAAACAGCAGTCTGTTTGTCCCCCTGGTCAATCTCCAAGCAGCATTTGTGATCATCCCACCCAGCGCTGCTCCAGTCAGAATCCCCTGTATCCTTCATACAGGGACAATGATACTGCAGCCATGGAAGCTCTATGCAAGAAGTCAAGCTGCCCACTGAGGGGAATGGCAGCCCCTCGGTGGCTGTGCCAGTGGTGTCAATGCTGTGTGTGGTAAAGCTTAAAAAGTATACAGATAAGCCAGCAGAGTCAAAAGTTTCTTATTCACACCTACAAAGAACACTTGAACACCACGAGTGCTTTTAAAAGTCTGCTTTTCAGGATTGTCCTCATAAAAAAGGGGGATTGAAAAGTGAATGCACTGAAACAACAACTCCAAAATTGTGATTACAGCTTTACAAATCAATCCTTCACAGGCTATTACTGTTAACACTTCTTGATTTAGGGTGTGTAAGTTTTCAGATTAGAACTGTGTTTTAAAGACTGAACTACAACTTTAACTTTTGGAGCTCTTGTTAGATTCTGTTCATTAAGAAAGTACAGGAAAGAAAACAGAAATCATTGGAATTGGAAGCTGTGTGTGGATATGTGCTATTTTCTAGACTTTTGTTTTCAAACCACAGAACACCACTCTAAGTGAAGTTTAATTCACAAAGTTGTCATCATTTGTCATTTGCTGTGTAATGGTCAACCATCTGTAACAGCCATCTTGGCAAAACTGCCACGAAGCAGGGCTGTGTACAGCTTGCCAAAATACCTTCTCATCACTAGAAAAAAAAGCTGAGGGAAACTGTAACACAAAAATCATTGTACTTTCATGTGCCTACTGACCTCACTCCTGCACAGCACCTAAGAGTTCTCACAAGTTAACAGACTCCAAGAAGATCCCATGTACCGCCATAGGCATCAGCCACAACCCCCAATCCATTCCCTGATTCACATTCTTCTCTCTGCTAGTCTAGACAGGTCCATAATCAGAAGGGCACATCCCTTAAATACAACATGCACCACCATTTAACTGCAAGGTTGCATTAAAGCAATACACTAATAAAAACAACAATGCTTCAATTCATTCAGTTCCAGACCAAAAAGTTTTGTAACCTTCATTTGGACCTGAATATTTTGGCAAATGCACTTCTGTAAGTCATGCAAATTCTTTAGCATGAATAAAAATCATTTTACTCTGGAGCAACTACTCCACACAAAACAAACATGTTTTTTGTATTAAAATTTCATCTATGGTGGAAGTCTGTCCACCTGGAGAAGATAATCCAATGCAGTCTGAACATTTTGCCTGCAGTTGTCCCCGGTGGCTTGATAGGATCTATAATGTTTAGTCACACAGCCCTTTAGCTGTCTCAGCCCTTTCCAATTTGTGCTTCTTGCAGCCCTGCAGTTAACTTCACCCTGTGCAGAATCACAGAATGACAGAATTGTAGGGGTTGGAAGGGACCTCCAGAGCTCATTGAGTCCAACCCCCTGCCAAAGCAGGTTCCCTACAGCAGGTCACACAGGTCGGCATCCAGGCAGGTCTTGAACATCTCCAGAGCAGGAGACTCCACCACCTCCCTGGGCAGCCTGTTCCAGTGCAGATGAGCCACAAACCAGCACCTTGATTTTTTGCTTGCCATTGAATCACAGAATCATAGAATTGCTCAGGTTGGAAAGGAACTTCAAGATCTTCAAGTCTAACTGCAAGCTAACCATACTGCCCTAAATCAAACTGCAACTGTCTCTCATGCTTTGCTCAGAACATTCTTGTTTTGCTCCATGGCAAAGCAGAGAGATGCTACAAAGCAGGAAGAAGCTAAATGAGCAAGCCAAACGTGATGATTTGAAGACTCAGCTCTGAGTAAGAATCACAGAATCATAGAATGGCTTAGGTTAGAAGGGACATTAAAGATCATCTAGATCCAACCCTCCTGACATGAGCAGAATTGCCAGTCACTAGATCAGGCTGCGCAGCACCCCATCCAACCTGGCTTCGAACGTCTCCAGAGCTGGGACATTCACAGGTTCTCTGCTCCTGTGCCTCATCACACTGAGTAAAATTTTTCCCTTTTCCCCCTAACATCTAATTTAAATCCCACTCTTCTAGTTTAAAACTATTTCCTCTCTTCCTGCCACAACTAGATAATGTAAATAGTTGTTTTACCTCCTGCTTATAAGCTCCCTTCAAGTACTGGAAGACTGCAGAACCCCTTAGTCCTTCCTAGCAGAGTTACTCTCAAGGAGTTCTTCTCCCAGCTGGTATACATATCTGGGATTACCTCAGCCCAAGTGCAAAAGCTTGTACTTAGCTTTGCTGAATCTCATCAGGTTCATGAGGACCCACCTTTCAAGTTTATCAAGGTCCCTCTGGATGGCAGCCCGTTTTTCTGCTGTATCAACCACACTGCTCAGCTTGGGGTCATCAGCAAACTTGCTGAGGGTGTGCTCAATCCCATCATCTGTGTCACTGACAAAGATGTTAAAGAGTACTGGACCCAAGGTGGACCCCTGGGGGACACAGCTCATTACAGGCCTCCACCTGGACACGAAGCCTTTGGCCACAACGCTCTGGCTGTAACCTTCCAACCAATAATTTATCCACTGAATAGACTATTCTTCAAATCCACATCTCCAATTTAGAGATAAGGAAGTGGTGGGGGACCATGTCAAAAGCCCCATTTAATGGACTTGCCTAAAAGTCTAAAGCTGAGAAACCTTGCTGCCTATTAGAGCACCAAGAAACTTCCCTTGAACTGCCTTTCTGAAACTCTCATCCACTAAATCTTTACAGAAAAGCGTAAGATCTCTACTCAAATGCTGAAGGAATTTTATACTGGAATCCCAAAACTCTACAGAGGGTAAGGGAGAGCCACTTTGTTAATGTAAAGGAAAGAAATGGTGTAATAATTAACTTGGAGAGAAAGTAGAATCACATTGTAATACATCTGGACTGGCTTCATGCCGAAACTGTGTGTGCTGAACAAGCCTTAAGGTTTAGTCATTAGACAGTGAAACTCTTAAACCTTTGGGACAGTGTTTAAATGTAGTGAAAAGACTAAGTGGAAAACTGCTGGCAGCACAACTCCCAGCGATAGATTGTCTTTCTTTCCTTTTCTGCTCCCCTGACTTGGAACAAGCCACACTCAGCCTTCACACTGCTGTTCAGGGACAGCTCTGCTTTTGTCTTCTACAGTTGCCAGCTCTGCAGTAGCACAGCCTCAGCCCTTGTGCTGGTGCTGTGGGGATGCATGCAGTCCAGCTCCAAGCTGAAAAGGAAGGGCAATTGAATGACTGATCTGTAAGGAATATACAATATAAGGAATATAAGGCTGCTTATTTTAGGCTGCAGTTACCTTAGTTCTTCTTCTGTGTTTGGGTCTAATTGGTGAATCTCCAGCTAATGGAGTAACAAACCACAGAATCCGCCTGGGAGGAGATGTGTCTTTTCACTTTGAAAATTCAGTTAAAGACATTCTCCTCTATTATTATTGCCTGTTGGCACTTCAAATGGTGCAATCTTCCCAACATATCCTGCTGACTGCATATTTGGTTTTACTGTGTTTTAGACACAAGCTTGCCCATCAACAGCTCAATCCTCCTAACGCTTGTAGACACCTTCTCTAACTCTTTTGGTTCATTTGACATTTAATTACTGTCTCAATATTTTAAAAACTTCTCATCTGCAATTGAACCTGGATACCAACTCCTTTCTGTCTTTTATTCAATGACAGATAATTGCTACTTTTAATTTTATTTATTTATTTGCTAAAATCTCTAGTGGAAAAAACAAAGAAAGGAATTTGAAACAGTCTGAGCGTGTCTCTCTAAGAACAAGTCTCACAGCCACCACAGTACACATGGAGCTGTGTCTAGGCACTACATGTAACTACAGTCAAACTTGGAGAAGAAAACATAACAGCTGAATTACTAAATGCATTTAAGTATGAAAAAAAAATTTTTTTACTTTTGTTTTCAACCAAGAACATTGGGTTGCTTTTATGTTTTTGATTTTCATTTCTTTCTGATCAGATTTCTATCTGATTAATATCTCGAAGCTCAAAAATCTGGATATCAAGCAAACATCAACTTTGGATTAATTTTCCTACTTTTGGTGGAGAGCAGAGAAATTTTCTAACAAAGATTGGGAAGCTCAGACTCTTGGCACTGAAATAACACGTGGAAGTAGTACGAACCTCCTCTCTTCCTGCTTGCCCATCACTTGGCAGGTTGTCCCACTAGGAGTGGACTAGGGAGGCTAAGAAACAAACCTGTTACTACCCTGCACCTGAAACATTTACCCCCACCAGCTGCTTTCAGTTACTCCCCTACCACCTTTTCCATCAATCTGCATCCTGCATCCTCATTATTATCTTAGAGATGAATACTTTAATAAATTGTAACCTAACAAAAAGATAATAGGGTAGCAGTAAGCTATTTACATGTGCTATAACAGATTCCTAAGAACTAAAATTCTCAGGGACAGTGGGACTCACATAATGGGGTAATACTAGCACACTTCTGGAACTTGCTGCACCAATGCCAGGAATAAAAGCTTGAGCACTAACCATCTACTGATTTTTTGGGTGAATCTAACCTGGGAAATGCTCTGGCTATTCCTGCCTGATGGGCTTGTTCCTGAAGACTATCTCAAAAATAGCATTTCATGCTGGAGAGCTGCATTTCAGATCTTTCAGGAGAACTCGAACACCACACCACATGGGGCCAGACAACTAATCCTACAATACAGAGTCATGTTAGCCTTTGTCAACAGGCTTAGTACACAGGTCACTCCGAAAGTAATGCCTCCTATCCATTCCCCTGGAAATAAGACACTCTTTTTCAACATAGTCACCACCATCAGCTATGCATTTTTGCCACTGATATTGAAAGCCTGCATGCCATGCTCGTAACAATCTGCACCAGTGGAGGTGACCCAGTGTTGCTGTCGTCACCGCTGAAACGCAGCACCCAACCCCACACTGTGCTGACATCCACTGTTTGGCCACCATAAACATTCAGCAAGTGTTGATGAATGTCAATGGGTGTCAGTTTCTATGCATGGAGGAATTTAACTCCACATGCTTGCTTCATCTGTATTTCTATGTCAGCTGCCAGTTTGTCAGACTGCCCCTCCTGCTGCCATCTGTCACACAGCAACAAAACAGAATGGAATATTTTGGGAAGTTTGAACTTCTACTGTTATACCACCAACATCCACCTCTCATGCTGTGGGCCATCATATACTAGTCTATCTAGGCAGCTCATACTCATCATTACAGGTCGGCTTTTAGTTCCAGCTCTGGTGATATATTCATAGTTCTGCTCAGATAGAACCCAGAGGGGAACTCTCTCCATCCTTTGTCCAGTCCTGCTGGCAAGCAAAGCAGCAGAGCCAGCCCAAAAAGAGACTCTAGAAGCTTGCTTGTGTGCTTGCTGCAGAGTCTCTGGGCAAGAAACTGGACAGGCAAGCAATGGGATATGGCACAAGCATACTTGTCACCCTGCTTCCAGGGGTCATGGACCCAAAGGACACCAACACTCAGCCCAGGCATGCTCAATTGGAGCAGAGCATGGCTGTCCGTACCTCAGGCTCCTCCCCAGCTGAGCCACGTGGTCAAACACTCCTATACCTCAACAAGTCCAAACTTTAGGCAGACAAGAAAACTGGGAGCCGAGCTCCGATAGCGGTGTGCCTGCCATGGGTATGTCCACCCGTGGAAGGGAATGGTACCTTTAACTTAGCTGTATGAGCAGGCAGGGGAAACAATAAGTGCTGAAAATTACTCATGTATACTCAGGTATTCAGGTGCAGCACAGATCATTTCATTAAATGAAAACATCAGGAGGGATTTACAACTTTGCTATGATAATCATAAAAGTAAGTAATAAAAATGTAGTATTTTAATGAAATTATTTGCTATTTGTTGGTTTTGATAGTACTTGGGTACTTACCTTACTCTCAAGTAAGATTATAAAAGCCCTGTACGGAAGTTAAGGAATGTATTTTTACTCAAGAATTAAACTGTTTCTTAACAACTATGAACGGACAACAGTTCTATTTCCAACATTTTTCCTTCAGTATTCTATGCCCTGCATATGCTAAAATTCAGAATCACGGATCTTTTTTAATTAGCTGTTAGAACAAGGTCCAATTCATTTGTCAGAATGAGCGTAACAAAAACTGAGGATTAATTTTAGCATATTTTGGAATGTGTTATTAGAAAGAGATGATGAAATTTGTTCAGAGAAAAGCAACGCCAGCCCAAGTTTCTGGCTTGAAGCCATTTCACCCTTGTAACAAGTGAACCTCTCCTCCACCTAGTCCTGTCAAGCAGAATATAGCAGAGCAGTAACATCCACTTCAGATGAAGAATTTGTTGTGCACTTTTAACGTTGTAAAATCTTCCCTCTTAACAAAATATAATCAGAACTGTGATTTCAGTGAGAAGAGGGGAGTACACTGATACAGAGCCTGTACAGCCTATGATGTCCCTACTGCAAAGAGATTTCTGAGCTAATTCCAATGGAAGATGCTTCTCTTTAAAAACAGCCAAAAGGTTTTCAGCAATATTCAGTGTGCCTACCTCATGGCTAAAATCTGTTGCACTACTGCAAGTATACTGAGAATGCTCAATCCCTTAATGGCACTTGTACCCTCTCTGTCCTTTCTCCATTTGTTTAGAAGGATCCCTCTTGCAAGAAAGAAGAAAGTAGTATCTCTGCTCTACAAGGGCCTTAACAGAAAGTTAAGGAAAGGGAAAGGCACAAAAATGCTTAAGTATTCATTTGTATATGTGACAGTCTCTTTAAAACTACTTCTGTGCTCAACATATCAAGGAGGGCTATTTAAAAGTGGTACCAACAATACAAAGCTACAAGGGTCAATGGAACATGAAGAACTTCTTCACTTTGAGGGTGACAGAGCACTGGACCAGGTTGCACGGAGAGGTTGTGGAGTCTCCTTCTTTGGAAACATTCAAGACCCATCTGGACACCTACCTGTGCAACCTGCTGTAGGGAATGCCTTAGCAGGGGGTTGGACTCAATGATCTCCAGAGGTACCTTCCAACCCCTACAACTCTGTGATTCTGTAAATAACTATGACCACAGAATCATGGGGCACAGAAGGGATTTCTGTAGACTACCTAGTCCGATCCCACACTAACACGTGTTACCCAGAGTAGGTTGCAAAGCAAAGTGTCCAGGCAGGTCTCAAATATCTCCAAAGAGACTCCATGACCTCCCTGGGCAACCCGTTCCAGTGCTCCATCACCCTCAAAGATGTTTTTTTCTCATGTTCTCAGAGATATTTTCCGTAAGAATTTTTAAAAATGCTTGATTTAAATAAAGCCTGGAAAGACTTCACTGTAAAGCATTACTTGTTTAAGAATGTGAACTAGTTAAGTCTGAAAATGAACTTGGCATGGAAGAAACAGGGCAATAAATAGGACTGTGACCCTGGGTTTCAGGAAAGTCAATTTTGATCTCTTAAATCCCATGTGAACATTGGAGGGTAAGGGGAACCCAAGAGAGCTGGTTAAATATCAAGCCTTCTTCCATGCTCAAGATCAGTGTATACCTAAGAGTAAGAAATCAGGCAAAGGTGACAGGACACCACATGGGATGAGCAAATGGAAAAACTCATCTGGAAGCAGAAAGTTTATGGAATATGGAAAGAGGGTCTGTCCACTGCAGAGGAATATAGGAACACTGTCAGGGCTCACACAAATGCAGCAAGAAAGGCTGAGGCCCACTTAGAACTACCTCTGGTGAGGGAGATCAAGAACAAGAAACAAGAAATACTAATAGCAAAATGAAGGCTGCTGCTGGCTGGGTAAACGACAGAAGAACAGTGGATATAGGGTACACTGACTTCAGCTTGACACTGGTTTTGGACAGTGCCTCCCACTGCATCCTCATAGGCAAGTTTAGGAAGTGATGGAAGGAATAGATGAGTGGACACTGAGGTGGACTGAAAATTGACAGACTATCAGCGCGTAGAATGTTGTGACATACTACAAACACAGAGTTCAGCTGGAGTCCTACAGCTGGCAGTGTTCCCCAAAGGAACTGGTTTTTAATATCTTCACCGGTGACCTGGATGAAGAAATAGAGCGCGCCCTCAGCAAGTTTGCTAATGGCACAAAGCAGGGAGGGATGACATGCCAGGAGGCTGTGATACCATTCAGCAAAACCTGGACAGGCTGGAGGGCTGGGCGGAACGGAATCTGATGAGGTTTAACAAAAGCACATGTAAAATCCTACATAGAATAACTCCACACATCAGTACAGATTAGGTGCTCTGCAGAGGAGGATGTAGGTATCCTGATGGACAACGGGAAGACCATGAGCCAGCAGTGCACCCTTGTGGCCAAGAAGGCCAATGGTACCCAGGAGTGCATTAAAAAGAGCACGACCAGCAGGTAAGTGAGGTGATTCTAAAGTAACACAGGGCCTATCAGACCAGTCCTGAAATACCTTGTACTTAATGCAATATTATTGCATTTTCATATAAGCTTACAATTGCATATGTGTTTTGGAGAAGAAACTTTACAGGAACTCTTAAATATCCCAATGATATTTTTATTATTCATTTGAGCATTTTTGTACATCACACAGAGCTTAAGAGCATGACTATAAAAATCAATCACTACCTTTATTTACCTTTTCAATTCACAGAAGAGTTTAAGAGCTGAGCAACTTACACAAAAGTGATAGTACTTAAGATTTTCCAAGGTCATGACAATGGTAAATAACTCTTACATTTAATTCTTGATGTTAAGAACTATGAACTTCATCAGGCACAGAGGCCCTTTAAAGTAACTTTTTTAACATTCTTCTAGAGTCTTTTTCTTTATTACATTACTTGACACATTTACATTTTCAGTTCTGAGCTGCCCAATGATCTCAACCCATTCTGTACTTCCCACAACACACACAAGCAACTGCAGGCATCCATTTGGGTCCCCTCTTCTCTGAGAATAAAGTCAGACCATGAGGTGAAATCTATCAGATTGTGTAAGTATATTCTCAACATTTCTATGTAAACAGAAGTCAGAAAACCTTCAGTAAGGGCAGTATTTCCTTCAGAATAATAAAGAACAGATTTTGTGAGAAATGTAAAGAGCCAACGCACTCAATACAATACTCTACTGTAATTCCCTCGAAGACTGAAATACAGCATTAATGTTTGCTACAACAGCATTTATGTATAGTGAACTGTCTTAATGAATAGGAAGTAGAAGTGATTTATTGCGAAGAGTAGATTTTAGACAAACACATATTTAGAAGACCAGTTTGCTATGATTTTATTTAAATGAGTTTGATGTTTTCATGCAATATTCACACTTAAATAATCATGACAAACAACAGAAGTGGTAAAAGAATGCACTACTTATAGACCTTATTGAATATACAAAAAACTCAGCATTATAGGTCATACTTCCCCAAAATACTGCAGCAGCCAAAACACAGTGATATGCCTTACAAGGGCATAGGAATGTAGCTCAGAAATCACACAGGAACTACCCATTTCCTTTAATTTCACAAACAAGACAAAAGCAATGTTCAACCCCACACATTGATTTTTCCAATAATGTTTATACAGTACCTTGAGTTTTACTCAAATACTAAAAGTCAGACATATCATTTATTTAGTAAACAAGTATGTGGTAAACGTCTATTACATTTTCCCTTGGTTTTACCTGGAGTAGCCATGTTATTTAAAAGTGGGCAGGTTTGGCACTTTTATACTGATGTCACCAATATTAATATTTCTTGGGATCTCTGGCAGATTCATATTCTTTACAGCTGAAACAGCCCGGGCTGGAGCTCCTGCTAAACCAGCCTGTGTACAAAGTGAGGAAAAACATAAGTCAGGAAAAGCTAGATACAAGAGCATTCAATAGCAATACACACAGACAACTGATGTTCTCAAGTATTTCCATGGTTTTACACAATTAGAAAGACCACATGGTAATTGTGTTTGGAATGAAATGGGTTATTTGGATATATTAATCCAGAAAGAGAAAACAGTTCACACATTTCTTCTTTTATGGTAAAACATATACTGTCAACTTGATGGAAATGTATGCAGGGAGGAACAGGAGGCTTATCCACCTGTGTGTAATGCATAGGTTATTGAAGATACAATCTTGAGACACTTAAAGCCCAGTGTACTATCTTTGTTTCTCATCTATACTAAGAGTTCACACTGATCACAGTTGACTAATGCTGGCTTCAGGCTCAGTACGTGTAACCTCAAAGTTACAAGTTACCCAGTGTCAGTTAAACCAAATTACTTATCTACAAGCATATGAATATGAGGTAATTCAAGGTGGCTTGGCCTGAAATGAAAAGGATAAAATCTTTGTTTTTAGGTGATACAGATTTTATTTTTATTATTACTAATAAATTTAATATATTTATTGTTAATAATAATTCTTTTTTATATTTTTATTTTGGTCTTTACAAGCAGGCTTAAAAATATTCACAACCACAGAACCATAAAAATGATCTTCAGAACCACTACAGTTGTACACTGTAGCATCTTGCAGGCCTTGTAAAAAAAGGAGCAATCTACAAGAATCTAAGCAACATGTCAAGAACTGGTTAAGAAAGACTAAACGTAAACTGATGGTCTTTCTTTAAATTTGATTTGACTTAAGAGTGTCAAGGACTGAAGAAATCAGTGCACTTGGACACAAAGTAATTCTGAGGAATAAATATGGCACTTCAAAAGGAGAAAAACTTCTGGAAAAGTTTTCTATCTCTACCTTTAATTATTAAATAATGTTTGTAGGTAACTACTGCTCAGTGTATAACCTTTCCAGATTCAAATTCTTCACTGAAATTCATTGTAATTACAAGGGTGTAAGGAAACTGTGGAGTAAGTTCCAGTTCTTTGGTGCCCACCTCCACAGCTACACAAAAGGTGACAGGCACCTCATACACTCCTGAGATAACAACACTGAAGACTGTGCATAAATACTTCTTCCCTTTTACTACTCTCTTAATAAAGAAGTGAATGTGAGGTCAAATCAACATTAGGTTTCCACTATAAACCCTACCTACAGTTCAGCTGCAGATACGTATGCTATCTCCTTGTCCCTTCAAAAATAAAACCCAGGGTTAAACTAAAATCAATTTTAAAGTTTCTGACTTCGAACTAAAACACTTATACCATGTGGAAAAGCTGGAGTCTTATAAATCCCTAGGTGTCAGTCACAGGAGGATTCTCAGTACCAGGAACACAGACCAGAAAGCCACAAGTCACCTGCTGCATACACACCCTGCCAAACCCATATCAGATGTGCCTACGTTGGGAAAAAGATGAGGAGGTAGAGGAGAAAGCTCAGGAAATCTTAAATCTCTTATAACCAAATAGTTTGCTCTCACTTGGTCCCTCACATAATCCCAATGATCAGTTTCCAGCTGTATGGCTAACTACATCTGCAAAAGTGCAAGGAAATATTTTTAAAGCCTCTTTTTCCTCAGTTTCCGTTCGTATCACCAAGTGTTCAGGTCATGTAATTCAAAGCTTTCAGTTTCAATCCCTTCATGAAGGGGCAGCTACGGACCTAACACTAGCAGTATTAGGAAATGCAAGTCTCCAAAATCTGTAACCTTTAATCTGCCATGTCTTAAAGAAACAGCATTAGAACACATCTTTGAGGAGAAACAAAAATGGGGCAATGTAAACTGTTTTCCATAGAGGAGATGAAAATAATAATAAAGTAGTAACGAAAGCAATGAATTATACAATCTGTAACTGAAACAGTGAGAAACCAGAAAAATATCATTAAGTTATGGGCATGGTCCACACAAACAGGCATGGCTGGCAATTCGAGAGAGATGTCTTCTAAGTGACTAGGATGGAAAGTCTTTACCCTTACTTAATGAAAGTTAATTACTCTTAATGAACAAATAAAAGTTTTAGTACAACTGGTCATCACTTTTACCTACCTGCAGCTATCCTCTTTACACAGACTTACAGTCCCTGCCTCCCGCCCCAATGGCATAGGATACAATGGAGACACAATTGAGAATTATTCAGGACACCACAATTGACATGACCACTGCTCTTTCTCCCCCTCAGACTTCCAACAGTCACATTTCTTTAGGATCATTTTGGATGGGGATCAACAGAGATCCCTAACAAAAGTACTACGAATTTCAGATCACACCTTTTTTTGGAAAGCAAGATTGTCCTTCACTGCCATATACTGCAGTGGAGATTTTCTTATAGACCTTAGTTACCCACAGTGGCAGTCTTTTCTCCTGTTATTGTCTATATTAAGTCGTTCAGTGTGTATAAATACGCACAGCACAATGCTGTTCATCAAAATTCATGTCAACTCTATGAAGGATAACACACGGTATTTCTGAGAGCAAGAATTTGTAAAAAATATCTAACAAAACTGAGTATACTGATTAGTACTTAAACGTCAGAACTGGATAACTAATACATTATCCCAAACATGATTACATCTGCATTTATGTAGTCCTTTCATTTATTTATCCTTTACTGAAAGTGAAATATTTTAGAAACACAAAGATTCTACAGAGAGATTTTCAGACCATTGTGGTTTTGAGCAGCTTTATAGAGGTACCTGATTAAAAGGGCCACCTCTGTGACATTGCATTGGACATGTTTCAACTGCCTTTATTACGAAATAATTCAGCAGGTATCTTGGTGAGGTGCAAAGAAAAACTGTTTCACTTTGAACAAGAAATCAAAACACACACGCTTTTATCATGCAGTGAATGATGGATTGTCTGTCACAGCAAGCAAATGACTTGAGCAAGTGAAAATGAAACTTCTGATGACACGTTAATGAAATTTCAGAAATACAGTACAAATTGCATAAAGCTGGTATTACAAATAGCCAATACACCAGATTTCTGCCATAGCTGCTCTGTATTCTCAAATTCCTTTCTTATCAAAGGTTGTACTTGAATCTTGAAATACTGTATATTATTATTTTAGTTACTGCAAAAAAAAAAATGCTTGTGAACATGGTTATACACTTTTAGAGCAAAAGAACAATGTCATAAATGCAAAATAATGCTATTTTAAAGATTGGAATAGAAACATTTAATAACAAGTCTTGTTCTAACAGTCCTAGTACATAAAGTGAGAAATATTAAATGTTGCTAGTTTGCCTAGGTCATTATTTATTGTTATGGGTATTAATTTTCTTTATTGTTATCATCATTTTTTCTTATAATGCCCCACTAGTAGCACTACATGAAAGTAAACCCAGAAACACTGTTTCACTAAAATAAAAAATAAAAAATAAAATAAAAAAATCAAACTGGGAAAAGCACTGTATATCACAGATTTATTTCTTATGTACATTGAAAAAAAAAAAACCAATTCAGACTTCACCCCAAACAGAGCTAGCTATCACTAGAATAAGCATTTAGAAATATACAACCTACTGGAAAACAAAATAATGCAGGCTAAAGCTTTGCAAAATAAGCCATCCTTTTCTGAGGTATGCTGCAGGTACAAGGACCTCTCTGCTGCTAGTGTTTCATACTGGTGCTTCTTTCTGGAACAAGTATGACTTCAAAGCAGCAAGATTATGAAAGAATGAAAGGATGCAATGCATAATATAAAGGAATGATTATGTCCTCTGCTTATGAGGTTAAATAAATGAACATAATTAGAGAAAAAACAAAATGAAGTCTGAAGGAATATCAAAATGAGGCCAAACAGATAAGAAGACTTAAGGACGTACTCTTAGAAATTTTAAGCACTTGAATCACAAAGAATAATGGATGGGAATGATTTTCTTTTGTTTGTTTATTTTTCATTGCCAGACCCAAAAATAAAAACAGAACATGTGTGAGCAGAACACAGAACACACAAATAAATAAATAAAATAAAACCTGAAATCAAGCTCCCTACCACTACAATGACACATGGATTATACGTTTCAGGTGTTGACATGTTAGGCAGAAGAAGGTAACTTCTTTGATTTTCATGTGCTGTAACATACTCCAAATTTAGGTTAAAAGTTTCATACTACCCAAAAATGGTTTTGGCTAACGCTTTATAATTTACTGCTACTAAAAGCAATTACAGAAGTATATTTACTAAGTCTTAAAGGCTTTTCCTGGAAAGATCATGTAAAATCCAAGAACAAAGTTATTTATAAATTAAATAAACTTTGTCTGCATAAGCTCCAGATATTTAAACTACCTGAAGTTCAAATACATAGATACTTAAAATGAATGGAAATGAATTTTGAAATAGTGCCACTAATGTTGACTGACATTCAAACCATTGAGCTGAACTAAACGTTTTCAACAGCAAATGACAAGGGGGACAACAACCAAAACTGAACTTCAAACATACGTTTTTCTCCTCCTTTCCCTGTTGTATTCAGTGACCAGGGGTACCAAGATACCTTAAAGCAAAATCTGGCCATTCAGATGATAAGGGCAGCAAATGTACATCTGAAGTTCTGCACATGGCAACCACCTTTTTCATTTTACATTTGACACACTTAAGGATTCACAGAAGAATCTTGGTATTTCTTCATCGTCTTTACAAATCAGACTGATGATTTCATTTCACATGTATAAAACTGGATTGGCAAGTTTTCTTTTCAAGTTTGGTTTACCTGAAATTTACTCTAACACTTAATTTCTCTTTGAAAGCCGGTTGTTTGCTTTTATTTGGAGGAGAATTCTTCCTTCCCAGTTTAGATTTTCCTATCAGAAGGGTATTTTGATTGTATCGTCACACTGTGTTTTGCTATCCTTGTATTCAATTTCTATTCAGATCAGTTTTGCAGCTTTTTTAAAAATTCATGCAAGTTCATGTTTCCTTGTTTCTTAAACAATGATACAAAGAAAAGTTAAATTCTAAAATGCAGCAAGAGAAATAAAATAAAAAATATGATGTCAACGGAAAGCTAGTAAAATACACTATAGCCAATAAAAAGATGAGGGAGCTACAAGAAGAAACTAGCACAAAAAGTAGGCTACATAGACTAGTATGGGTATTTTTACACATAATTTTTGAGTCTGGCCTACATGATTTATTGCCTTTGACATCATTTTGCTTTCCCTTTTTGTTAAAAGTACATTTTTTCTCAAAGTCAGCAATACCTTTGTCTACCTGTCCTGTCTGGGAGACTGAAAGATAAAGGTCTGTAAGAGAGAAGAATGAAAGAGCTAGAAAAGATCAGGATGTTCGGAAAAAAATGAGGTCCAACTTAAAAGTCTAAATCACACATAGTTGAACACTCCAAATAGAGAAAAGGTAGCACAGATTTACCTACAGTAAGTTCAGAGGCACTGGATAAAATCCCAAAGATCCCTCTCCCAAAAATTCCCCCTCTTAATCACAATGATCAGTCGGCTTTAGAAGACTTGACCAGAAATCCATTCACAGACAAACACTAACACTTTAAGGTAAGGAAATGTAGTAAAGACAACATTTCTCAGAATAAAAAAGCAATTTCCTTCATAGCTCATCCCCACAACATTAGGAGCTGAATGAGAAATCAAAGGTATGGATGCCATCACAGTAATTTAAACAAATAATCTCTGCTGAAAGGATCAAGAAATCCTTTGAGCTGATAATATTTACAAATATTTGTAAATTAAATAAACATGATTTAACTCCTTTGCTAAGCTCCAATTGACAGTCTCTTTTGAAACCCAACGTAAAACTAATCAAATGTCAAATGGCTTTACTATGGAAAGTTGGGTGGGTACACTATGAAATTTAGAATATTTCTGTAAATGGAGCTCACTTACAATTGTATAGCATTCATCTCTTTGGGCTACAAACACGAAGGCAATCAATCTTTACACAGCTATTTTATGGATGCAAGAACCACAAGTGAGGTCGAAGAAGCTGAATAGAGTAACGTGTGAGTGCTGTGGCATAGGTGGCAGTCCTATGAACTATGGACGAAATAAACGAAAAAATCTGACTTTTAAAAAATGTTTTATTCTTTTTGAAGAAATAAAACTAAAAGGATCTGCTAGTTTTGATTTCTTTGTGTCAAGCATTAGAAATATTATTAATGAGTTATTACCACTTTTTATTTACACAAGCTGAATTTGATACTCTGTTGGAAGGACATGTTCAGGAAAGACATGTTGAAAGATTTACAGTCTTGATCAAAAAGGCAAAAGGAAAAGAAATAGCAACCAGATAATTTCTGATGAGATTCATGCAACAAATGATTAATGGAACTATTTATCAGGTATTGTGAAGTATCACAGTATTACAGTAACTGCTACATTTGAGAAGAAACAGTCACTGAGTTAAAAAAATGAATTTCTGGTGAGCAGGACTGACTCTATTCCAGTCACCAAGTGTTTCTGTTTATCACTGCTGCTTCTTTGCCTTCTATAATTCACTGCTGAACATAAAAGAGTAAGTTGCTATTTGCCCTGCACATACTATGACTTCTAGGCTTTGTGTTTTGTTTTGTACTGGCTTTTTTTTAAATCTTCTATGGCCTAATTTTCTTCCTAAGTACCTTAAAAGAAAGAATGACTTACTGGTGGGTAATGGAAAACATAAAACATTGTAAATGCATTTCAGGGCCTAGTGAGAGACTACTCTCCAGACAGTTTGGTAACAGAATAAATATAATTAAGGAAAAACACTTCAATTAAACACTTTTAGTTGAAACTTGTATGTGCATTAACACATGGTAGAACACAGCTGCTTATTAAGTTCAGCTTTTGGGATACCATGTTAGTCTTCCATCAAAAAAATAAAGATAAATGTATTCAGAGATTACTCAAACATAGCAATAATTTACTAGATTTCCATGTAATCAACAAGTCATTCTAAGTTTGCAGATGTTAAAATGAATGTATTGGACATCTTCAAAATCTGTAATGCAGTCTTTCTCAACATATGCTGCCAGGCACAATGTCATATCATGCACAGCTTTTTACAAAGCGTTGCTCTGTTCTTGGAAATAGCTTGGAAGTAAAACAGACAACTTAGTGTACCAAAAGACTCAAGATGATGCAATGTGAGATTCTAGAATTAGGAGAACAGTATACATTGTACCACAAAAAAAAAAAAAAAAAAAAAAGTCTGACAAATTAACTTCTCTTCTGGTTCGTAAATCAAAACTAGAAAGTTCTGTGTCTTCCTCTCAAATGTCATGTAGTTCATATTTATGCCACCTGTGATTCTTCAATCCATTCAGCTGACCTCAGATTTAGAAAGAGTCTCCAATTTAAGCAGAAGTTTGCTTTCAAATTTGAAAAATAAGCTCTGAAAATCAGATTATATGTTCTTTTGTAGAACTACTCTGATCAGTAAGAATCATTCATAGCCTTAGCTAAGATATACTGTTGATATTTTAGCTAACATGACAAGCCTGATAATGTTTTTAAAAAGTAGCATTTAGTCACATAGCTAAAATAATTCTGAAATCCCTTCTCATTCTAGATTTCTCTCCTAAACACAAATTCAACAGTATAAAAGGCAAGCATTTTAATATCCAGATTCACAAGCTGCAAAGTTTAACATGGAATTACAAGTACATCTTGTCATCTGCTCCACAAGTGTGCATCTTTTCTACTTGACAAGAGGAAAGGGATTCCCTCAAGTTACACAACTGTCCCTTCTCAGACTAGTATGTACACACAGCAAATTTCATCTTCTCTCTGGAGTCCGCTCAACTAACAACAAATGTTCATATTACCAACAGGACAGAATTCATATTTAATTTAAAGTGCCTACAACTGGGTTGTAATTTCTATCAAGTCCAATTTATTATTTTACGTTGCAGTATTTTTGTGCATTTAATATACTGCCATTTATTTCAGCAGATAGAAGCATACTAGTAGACAGGAATATGTTATCTACACACTTCAGATCTTCATATAAATTTATTTGTTGTAATGATTAGTGATTTCCAACACAGTAAATACTCTGGAAATAAAATGCTTTCTGCAAGAGAAACTCACAGAACTACAGGTGTATCTCAATAGCAACAACATGTTCTGCTACTAGATACACAGAGCAAAATCTAAGCAGCAACTCCTCTAAGCAATTACTGCATATGCAGAAAAGCTACAGTATACTAACTTAATGACAGATTGTGAATTTTCTCTATTTATAAGCAAGCAGCTTGAAGGATAAGCAGTTTTATACAGCATGCATTTACTACAATCATGTTTTTAGTTTAGACACTACACAGCACTGCTTCATTCTTACCTCAGATTTTTCCAGTTTATTCTGAGCATCAATCTGAGTGACAATTTCATTCATGTTGGTCTCCAGAACCATTCCACCCATAACCATTTCAGCCAATATATTATGGACCTAAAAAGAAGACCATAAGAAAATTCTAAAACATCCTATACACAGCTGGACAGATGATGTCTAAATTCATCAATCCAAGAGCACCTACATTCCATCAGTCAATTAATCTTAGCACATTCTTTGAAACAATCTGGGCACGAAGCTTATAACATGCTGTTCACAACCTCAATATGCTTTTTGCTCATAGTTCTTTCATCACAAATCTCAACAGCTATACCACTTTGCCTATCAATGCCAGCCAAATGAACTTTGTCCTTCATCTTTCTTTTAGTATGCTTTCTACCCAAGGATATTAGAACAAGAGTTGTACTTATTGTCAGTAGTAAAGCAAAGAAGCAAGCTCTAGAATATTAACAAATTTCTCAGAAACAGTTCTGTAAATCTGTGAAGGATGAGAGGCATAATGACATTCACTCACAGTTACCAAGGGTAGGCTTGGAAGCAGAGGTAATACATCTGAACATAGGAAATCGCAGAATCATAGAATCACCAAAGCTGGAAAAGACCTCCAAGATCATCCAGTCCAACTGTCCGCCTACCACTGGTATTTCCCACTAAGCCATGTCCCTGTTCAGAGATTTTTCCTAACATCCAACCCAAACCTCCCCGGCACAACTTCAGGTCGTTCCTTCTCATCCTATCAGCAGTTACACAGGAGAAGAAGCTGCCCCCCACCTCACCACAACCTCCTGTCAAGGAGTTGTAGAGAGTGATAAGGTCTCCCTTGAGCCTCCTCTTCTCCAGACTAAACAATCTCTGTTCCATTGACCACAGACATGAAGACTTCAGCATCTAGGACCAGGACAGATAGTCAGGATTGAAACTGAAAGATTGAGTGAGCCTAACAATGATGTTAATGAAATTGGTGAGTTTAAAATTCTTTTTGCCTGTAACTCTGGTTTCAGAATGTGAGCTTTGGTTCACAATCCTCTGAGTCAGTGTCTGTATTTGCAGACCTGACAACTTTTTCTTTTTTTTCAAATGCATGCTTCTACACACTTTTTACCAAAACTCTTCACCAAATACATAATGTAAAATTTTGCAAGCCCACTATAATCCTGAAGACGCATAGGGTACACATGATTACTTTTATGAAATAAAAAAATTGTACGCTATGATACTTCAAAGCATAATTCTGCTATTACTCAAAATATTCTTGCAATTTCCCTGTAGATCAAGGACAGAAGTAAATCCTTCAATCAGGCACATCCAACCTGCAGCCTGTGGGCCCCATATAGCCCAATGCACAGCTCCAATGCAGCTGGTCCCCAGCCCTGTGACATCAGTGCACAGCTCAGCCCCACCTGGAAGCCCAGCTCCTCCACACCAGCCCAACATCAGTGTGCAGATATTACTCGTGAATTTTCAGATATAGAGTTGCAATCTAAAATGTGATCATGTCTCCTTACCAAACTTTTATAAGACCTCTCTTTCCAGAGAGAAATATCCCTCACTTCCCTATCACACTTTATTCAAATCATTGCTTTTGACGCTATATACATTTGCAAACAACTATTTTGAAGGACAAAGTATAGAAAGAGCAAATTATTACCAAAACTCTACTTAACATCTTGAGAACCGACTAAGAATTGCAACCACTGCCATCAAACCAACCTGACACATTCGTTTCACAAAAACAAGGTCAAATATCCTACTATTTATCTGGGGTTTTTTTGCTGCTCTCTTTTTTATGTTTCAATTTAAAAAAAAAAAAAAATTAAAGAAAACAAATTTTGTTACTTCTATCACAGAATCACAGAATCACCCGTGTTGGAAGGGACCTCAAGGATCATGTAGTTCCAACCCCCCTGCCTAGCAGGGCCACCAAACACACACATTCAGATCAGGTTGCCCAGGACCCCATCAAACCTGGCCTTAAACACATCCAAGGACGGGGCATCCACAACCTCCCTGGGCAGCCCGTTCCAGGGCCTAACCACTCTCCTTGTATAGAACTTCCCCCTAACATCCAACCTAAATCTTCCCTCCTTCAACTTGGATCCATTTCCCCTAGTCCTGCTGTTGTCAGCCCTTTTGAAGAGTTTATTCCCCTCCTGGGTATGCATCAACTAGATTGAATATTTAATGAGGGTCTTCTGGAAGTGACACCTCTTGTTTTATTATGTTGGCCCACGATGTCAGAAGTGGATGCTGATGGTATGTTAGCAGAGACTGAACATTCCCACCGGTATTCCATTCCATGTTGTTGCTATGTAAGAGATGGCAGCAGAAGGGCAGTCTGACAAAACGCTGTCTGACATGGAAGTGCGTATGAAGCAAAGGTGTGGAAATGAATCTCTCCATGCAGAAAAAAATGGCACCCATCAGCATTCAGCAATGGGTGAACAACTGCATGGTGCATTTCAGCAGTGGTGACAGTGACAGTGAGTCACTTCCACTGGTATAGATTTTCACAAGCAGGAGAGGCATACAGGCTCTCTTTTGTCAGTGGCAAAAATGCATAGCTAATGGTGGTGACTTTGCTAAAAAACCGTTCTGTAGCAGAAAACCTGCTCTATCAAACTGTTATTGTGCTCTTTGTATCTGTTGTCGTTTCCAGTGAAATAAATATGAGGCATTACTTTTGGACATACACATTACATATGTATGTCACATGGCCCAAGCAAGCCAAAAGGTTGGACATAATATGAAAGTGATGCAAAATAATTCTTCTGTCTTGTGATGAAGTTAATTGTAAAGCTTTCTAACATCACAGTATAAACATGGTAATCTAACATTAATACACTCCATGGTGACAATCCAAATGCACTGAAAGGTGTTACCAACATTTACTTCCTTTTACTAAAAACTTACTTTCACTCATTACAGAAGAAAAAGGCTTGCAGCCCTTAACAAACAAGAGTTAGCATCTGCAATGCATGCACACAGCCTTGTGAGTTTGCATTTGGCTATCAACTTGCAAAGAATGATTTTATAAATTACTAATGGAAGTTACAATGTATTCGAAATAATTAATTTTAAAAGAAACCGGTCTTTCAATCAATTCCCATTTCTTCTGACACAGAACACCAACAAGTTAACAACAACCATTATCACAGACCCCATTCCGACAGCACCACATCTGGGCTCTTGGTGGTGGACATACAGACAACCCACTTGAAAGCAGTCTAACTAAAGATGTTGTAGAACAGAGTTTTAAGGCAATTAAAGTTCCTTCTTACTGTCCTCTAGCCAGCAGAGAACTTCACAGAACAAGCCATGGAGCCCTAACAGAAGAGAACAGGAGCATATAAAAGAGCAGCTCTTGGTCTTTTCAGATTGTTCATTTCCATCTTAAAATAATATTTAAAAACGAGTGATACTTTCACCTTCCCCCCAAAAAAGTCTATCAGGTAATTTCTTTCTAACATACTGATGCAACATACTGGAACTCTGATACAACAGACTGAACCGCGTTTCCAATCTACTCCAAAATGACTGAATAGAATAAGCAGTGTTATCTAGTTCACCGTAAGTAGATTAAAAGGTGCACTTAAGAATAAGTGTAATTCCCTCATGTCAGTTTTGGTGGCTACTTATAAAATACAAGGGTAAGCTATTATAGCCTTGTCAACACCACTAATAAAAAAGATCGTTTTTTCCCTCTACAGCACTGACACAGTAAATAAACAAATGTACTAGACTATATTTAAAACACTGTGTACAGTTCAGGAACTAACTAATGCAAGAAAGGCATTAATGAACTGGAGCCAATTCAGCACAGGGCTACCAAGATAGAATAGTCAAAGTGTGCAAAGATGCTGGGGGACCAGAGCTGGGAGCACCCAGCAGCACACCAGTGCTCTCGCAGGGTTTGTGAGCAGCTGGACTGAGCCCTTCTCAGTGGGACACAACAGGAAGGCAAGGGGCTGACACGGGGAAACCTTTCCCCAGGAGTGGAGGAGTCTGGGGACACAGGCTGCCCAGGGCTGTGCAGGCTCCCTCCTGCCTTAGTGGTCTGGTCTTACTCCAGGGCTGACCCTGCTGGCAGCAGGTCCAGACAGCAGCCTGCTCCTGACATCCATATTGGAATTATCCTATGATTTTATGGCACAGGCATGCTACTACATGATGTGGAAACAGTTTCATTAGTACAAACAAATGCTGGAGAGCCAGGAACAAATTCAAATTTCTGGAAGAAGTTAGATGCAGGGAATTACAGACAATTTAAATGTTAGGCAGATGCCTAACATTTGCCTAAAATTAATTGTACCACAAGTAACCTTCAGTATTAGTTATGAGGCACTGAATTCTACAATACGAAAAGCACTTTAAAAACACTTTAAAAACTCAGATTTTATTTTCAACAGCCTGCTAGAAGATGCAGAGGTAATGCTCAAGAGAAGTCACTAAGAGGCCCAGGTAACATCAGCTCAAGGTAGCAGCTGTTCAAGGTGCCCAGAGTAAGTGCACATTTCAGCTCTGTGTGTATCACAATAGAAATTGAAATGACATTTTTATTCAAAAATAATAGAAATAAAAAAAAAAGAAATGAAATTTTTTCATCATTTCCTGATACTCACACATTCACCACAACACAATCTCAAGAGTTTGTAAAAGGTAATATAGCACAGTATTTCAGAAAACTTTTCAAAAATCAGCTATGCATTTTTTAACACAGAATAACATAAGATACAGTGGTAACCAATTAAAAAAGATAAATTATTTGAATCTCTGAATAAAGTAGTTTCACATCAGCATCAGTCTTAAAGGACAGATCACATACCAACATTATTTCTCAACACAGTAAATACTTTCCATAACACTGGCAGATATACAAGCATCCAAACAAATTTCCAGAAGTTTTAGAAAACAATTCCATTAATGTTCACATTTTCCATCACCACTTACTTAGTCTGAAAGAGACACTAGACATCACTGAGGACCCTCGCTTAGCCCAGGAACAGCAATATACTTGTATGACTGGCGTTAACACCCAGCCTTTCGTACATACTGCCATTAGAAGAATAATTAAGACTATAGGCTCTCTCTTTCTCACATACACGAAAAAGCTCATAATCAAGTTGGTAATGTTTGTCTGAATAAACTATTATCATCACAGGCAGACAAAAGAGCAGGGATGTAATTTTTTTTCCACAGCAGACCAGTACGCAGATAAAGACTTGTATTTCTATGATCAAGGCAATACCTTCCTCATTCTTCACAGCCATAAAGAAACAACTTATTTCATTTAGCTTTCATGCTTTTCCTTTATTATCATGATGTGCTCAGAAAGTACTCTATCAAAGTACCATGAATTATGGCTGAACAGATGAGTTCAGTGTTGCTTATCTGGTGTTCAGCATTACAGAATATGTTCATTGTAATATTTACTATTCCAAGATATCAGTTTAAAAAAAAAATGAAACAAAAAAATTTTACTTTTGCTCAAGGATGCTTAAAAAACGTTATTAATCCGAAACAAAATCTATACAGCTCATTACCCAGCTCTAAGCATCCATCAGTTGACACCTTTAAAAAAATCTTAGAACTATGTATCCTGATACATTCTGCTTCTAAATATCTCCAATTTAGGAATTTCTGAAAACAGATTGCTGTTTGTTGTAGTGCTATTGTACTGCATAGCTCATGTCATATTTATCTTTGAGTAATAACTCCAACCACCTTTGAATCTATTCATAGTACCGTGGTACTATGTAATACTAAGGTAACCCTGACAAAAATGTGACAATGGAGCTCCATAGTTTAATAATAAATCATGAAAAATATGTAGTTTTCTTAATTTTATACTTACTTCTATCTGCTAATGTGAGAGAAAGACAATTGTTTGTCTCCTTCCTGCTCACCACATTCAGAATCACAGAATCACAGAATGGTTTGGGTTGGAAAGGACCTTAAAGATCACGTAGTTCCAACCTTCCTGTTATAGGCAGGTCTCCCACTAGACCAGGCTGCTCAAAGGCCCTCCAAACTGGCCTGTGTGAGCACTTGTGAAACCTATGTGCCACTGATTCTGTGATATTCTAACACTGCCAACATTGTTTCGCATGCACTGAAGCCAATTGAGCTGAAGCTCAGTGCGCAGTTCTCTGGTCATAATCAGCTGATTTACATGGATGAGCTGATTGAGATGCTCTTCATTTCACGTGCATGGCTGTCTGCAGTGTGGCTTGTCTTTCCTCCAACAGTTTTCACTGTTAAAACACAATGCCCACTGCCTCACTGTGCTCACATCCACTGTTTGGTCTTCATAAATGTTCAGCAAACACCAGTCAATGTCAGTTGGGTGCCATTTTTTCCACATGAAGTAATTCAGTTCCACACCTTCACTTCATACATGGTAACACTTCCATGTCAGTCACTACTCTGTCAGATTGCCCCTCTACTGTCACCTGTCACACAGCAACAACATGTAACAAATACTGATGTGAAGGTTCACCTTCTGCTGCCGTACCACCAACATCCATCTCTGATGTCATAGGCCAACAAAATAACACAGGAGACATCACTTTCAGAGCAGCCCTTGTATTTTGCAGCTAAAGCTAAAGATCAAACTCCTTGCCATGACTGTATTGTATGATTTGGGTCCCTTAAGCTCGGAAGCTAATATACAAACCATTCATTTTAAGAGTTTCTTTGAACTTAAATATATCGTTTTGGAAGCAACCAAAGCATTCCAGCCAGGCTGAAAATCCTAACGACTTGTCACAAGCTAGTTCAAACACCTACTCAAGATGATTTGCATTTCAGTGTCTGGTCAAGGTGTAACTACTTCTTCAACAAATAATTCCATTATTTGGAAACAAATTTAGTCGGTTTCAGAGAGTAATTTCAGATAGTTGTTAATATTTTTAGACCAATTTTAGTGATATTTGTCTTATTTTCCTTTCATGTCTTCCCACTGAAGCAAAAAGGTGTTCACAGTCAGGGAAAGCAATGGTAGGCACAAAAGGTAACTGAAGTAATAATTATTTATTCATTTCTCAAATTTTAAGTATTACTTGTATCAAGAGATGACAAAGTCATAAAAACTACTGTAAGTTTTCTCAAAACTAGCTTAACAAATAAGGTACATTCCTGATAGCTGGAAGTACTCAAAAAATGTTTGTTTTTAAATGCTTAACAAAGGACATAATGTCTGTTTGAGATTTAGCAGAAGAAGATCCACAGATTTTAAGTTAAAAAAACACAGCATTTGAAAGGCAACTACCAGACATAACAGAAAAACTCCTAAGACACGTTCAGTTCTGAATAATATAACATCTAAACAAAAACAAACCAGAACAAATCCTCTAAGTCCAACTTTGAGAAGTAAAAACAATATTCACAGCTGCAACATCATGTGTGTAACAATGCCACACAAGGCTCCTAAATACATTTTAACTTAGAAAAGTAAGCTCCATACAGCTTTCAAGTTTTAAAAATAACCTCTTTGTAGAATCTGTCTAGACTTCACTATAAAAGCAGCATCACTGCATATTTTAATACTGAGTATCAGTTGAATCAAACATGTTACTTGGCAAGAAATATCACAAGAACTCATCACTGTACCTTGTCTACATGGAAAATTAAATCCAGCTCACAGACATTTTCGAAACATTTGTCTAGTGTTTCCACAAATACCTGAAGAAGAAAAAAAAAGGTCAGAGGTCAAGCTCTAACAGAAACTCAGTAGTTGTTATCTCTAAGGTTCTACGAAAGCAAATATGCCAAATAAACATTGCATAGACTTAAAAACATTAAAAACATCCACAGAAATTAGGTGGTTATCCCTGTTAACAGAACGTTGTTTGTGCACCAGTGGAAAAATTGTATGCAAAGTCAGTGTATGTTGTAACTCTGCTAGAAGACACAAATTTGACAATAACTGCATCTTGGTGTCTTAGTTTCAGCTGGCATGGAAACACTTTCTTTAGAGTATCTGGTACAATACTACATTTTGGTTCGAGGAGAAAAGCAACACTGATGAGGTACCAATGTTTACAGTTGCCTGTTAAGCCAGGGATCTTCTCAGCAAATAGCTCAAGGAGCTGAGAAAGAACAGAATTAGGACAGCTGGCTTACACTGGCTGAACGGATATTTCATACTACATGAAATCAACTGGAAGGCATTCTGAAGAGGGAGGGATGATTTTTTTCTCTTCTGCTGTTCAGTAGGCAAGCTGGACATTGGTCAGGGGTTGGTAAGCAATTGCCTGGGCACCACTTGCTATATACATTAATATATATGTAGCCATGTCTCGCTCCAATTCATAGGAGGGAGAGGAGGTTCTTTTATTATC
>NW_024884878.1:8952125-9080699 GCF_019232065.1 Centrocercus urophasianus
CTCAGGAAGCAAGCTTTGAGCCAAAAAAACAGAGAAGGATTCTCACAAGCCATAACTATTATTCTCTTCCTTTTCTCTTTGTAATTGTCTTTGTAAATAGTTCAATCTGAACCCACGAGTTCTACTTCTCATTTTTTCCCCCCAATTCTCTCCCCCACCCATCTGAGAAGGTGGGGATGCGCGGTAGTCAGCCACCTGCCAAGTTAAAGTACAACAGTAACACTCTATGCTACAATTTTCTCAGCTACCATTCCAAATTTTCCTTGAGATTTCCTGGGAATGCAACTGTTACTATGTTTACCAATGACCACAGTGTGGCCATATCCCAGCCAAGCAGACTACAGTTAACCTTCCTACTCAGAGGCACACACCTAATGCAAGGTGTCAGCATTATGTAAGTTTGTCAAGCATTATGACTTCTGGGAACAGTTCAGGGAAAATACAGCAGCTTTAGTGTTGTTCAGACTTGCTAAATTCAGGAGGGAACAAGGTGAGAGGTGGCTGTTGTGACATCATACCTGAAGATCCTTTCAGGAATACCACCACTGGAACTCAGAAAGGTTCAGCAGTTTTACCCAGGCAAATAACTCGTCTCTGAAGTGAGAATGTACGTGTGCAGGGCAGAAAAATCCAAGCAGCTGCTCAAGTACAAACGCTGACAATCTCTGCTACATATTGACCATATGATACTCTGCTCTGATATCTCCTTAACAGAATCCCTGGTAGGCATGCTAGGTAAGACACTAAGATCGTTCCAGCCTCCAGCCTGGCCACACAATGAAAAACTGACTACACGTGCACTCCCACAACTCCTGCAGGTCATTCACTGTGTGACTGCGGTGTGTATGACAGAGACAGAGCCAGGTCTTACGGAGATTTAAGCAGTTTCCTCCAGGCCAAGGATAACTCTTGTCCATTTAAATGAGACGTGGCAAGAACTCCACTTGAAGCACATGCTTGAGCTTGAAAGTTTAGGGTCTTCAAAATGGGAAAGACCACCTCTGAGAATTTACACATCATTTATTAGTGAGTAGTAAATAAACTCCCAAATCCACAAAATTGTAAATGTGGTTTTATATAATTCAAGGGGGTTTTTTTGTCACACGATGCCTTTAGTATTATTTCTTAAGTTGTCACTGCATGTAATTTTTTCTTTGCAATTCTAAGCTCAGACCCAAAAAGAATACAGCAGCCATTAAACTCCTGGTTTTGATTCTCTGTCTTTTCAACATGATATATTAATCTCACCTTGGAGAGGACCCATATTTCTAATTATTTAGCCCTAAAGAAATGAGAATTTCTGCTGACATATTCTGCTGCCAAAAGGTGGATAAAAGGTCTGCAATTACAGATACAAATTTATGTCTACAGACTCAGAAAAACGTGCTTTTTGACATGGGTCATTTCTAGCTATATGCCTTACAAAACAATAAAAGTTACTTCTCATTTCCAATCCTTTTGTTTCATATCTTGCTTACACTTTGAGTAGCACACTCTGCCATTGTTAATTACTAGCATCATTAAAGACAAAATCTAACTGATGTTTCATACATTTTAAACAAAAATTATTTTTTAGTACCAAATAATCAGTGAATAACTTAAACTAGGAACACAGTATTTTTACAGGCAGACTTGAGACAGTAAGCATCACTGACAACAGTTAACTAACAAAGTGAATAGGTTTATGCTAAATTTTACAGAAGGTAAAAAAAGCATATCTTTTTTCTTCAAGTAGTGTTAATTGGTTGTGATGATAACTCTTATATGAATTATAAACAAGGGAGGCAAGCAAATAAAAAAATATATACATTAAGCAGAACAAACCATAGAGTTCTATTACTAACTGCAGCAAAACAAATGATCAGAGATGTTCTCTTACTTTCCCTGCACATTAGGAGAATGTGGATACAAGAACAGTGCTTGATATCAGAGGCAGGAAAAAGACTGAAAACAGAGTAACATAATCTTTACCAAAAGGACTTAATTTTAAGAGCCAAAAGTTTTAGACTGTTTTTGAAAAGAATATTCCCCATTAACTTCACAAAGTTTCAGCATGAATTTACATATTCTGTCTTTGACATTCATCTACTGCCTTAAAAGCAATATTACACATGAAAAAACTCTCTAAAGGCCCACAGATATGTGTATTTAACAGCAATATGTATGCCCACATGTCAGCAATCCTGAGGTTTTATTTTGCTTACTTGGGCTTCCCCCATGAGAAACTCTTGATCCATAGTTAAAATGATCGCTTTTACACATTCACCCACTGCACAGTGACAGTGCAGTGAAGGAACTCAAATCTCTGCCTGCAGTGCATTAACACACTAAATAATTTTTGACAAAAAGAAAATCAGCTTCCACTGGACATGACCCACAGATTGTTTCCACCAGCTAAGGACTTGTTAAAGAAACCCTGGAAAGTTCATTCGGCATAATGCCAGCACCGATAAGGTATGAATCTACTATGAATTATTAGTACTCAATAGCTTTGATCTACAAGGGAAGTTAGGTTTTTTTTACACTAACATCTCTCAATCTCTTTTCAGATACATTTAAATAACTGATGTACATAACATAAGAGCCAGTTCACTTTCATTACAATTTTAGTTGAGAATTAAATGAATTGCACACAATACCAAGCATTGCCAGAAATAATTTGGCAATTATCTCATATACTGCAGGCCTGTAGATCAAAATAATCAGAAGAGAAAACATACCAATTGTTCCAGGGAAAGAAAAAAAAACAGTTCAAATGCACTTTGTGACATTATTGGAAAATAAATGGAAAAGAAACAGAAATGAATATCAAACGCAGAGCAGGTCATTGAGTGTGTACCAGTAGATTCACAATGACTGGCTAGCTCCCCCTTGAGTTTCATTTTTGAAATAACAAATAGAATTTTTATATGAAGAACCACAGAATCAATGAGGTCCCTGTGCCTATTAATGTACCAAAACAAAGATCGCTTTTACTACATCAACCTCATTTCTCAATCAGGCAAATAAGAAATAACACATAGATTAATACTTGGAATATAAGTAAGCTGGCAGAAAAAGTATAATATCCAATTAATTACATACATTTGATGCCAGATAATATAAAATATCAACAAAAAACTGTAAGTGCAAAAATGCAAAAAAATCAATAAGCATAATCCATATCAAGAAGATCCCACTTATTTCTAAATACTTACTATAATATACAGTTAATTCTGTGGATTTGACAGTTATTTCCTCACAAAGTGCATTACCCTGCTCAAAAGCTTCCTGAAACTCCAATTGGCTTAGAATATAACAGTCCTACAATAAAGCCAGTTCTCTGTACATCCTTTTCTTCTTTGAGGATGATCTGTAGTAAGTCATCATTCATGTGTCACTTCAAGCACCTGGAGACACTCTATTTTCCCAAACATACACTGACATCCTATCTTTCCTTTAATAAATGTAAATTACAGCTATCCATAGCTGCTACAGAGAATGCTGGTTAGTGAAAACAAAGCTAGTTTTCAAGAATATCTCCCTGTATACTTTCTGTATTATCAGTATGCTATTCTTGTAAAACCCTCAAGCAACATGCTCTTTTCATTCTTAGCTCCTACTCTCTCCTTTTTACTCAATCCTCAAACAGACTACCAGTGTTAACTGAGTATTAGTTGCATTTTTGTTTTGGCTGGTTAATGTTATGCTTTTTGGGTTTTTGTTGGATTTTGTTACCATAATAAGCTTCTCAGCTATATGTCTCTCCCTTTACTAACATAAAAAGCATCTACCATCAGGAGACAGATCACACAGATTTAGCTATTTACTGAGACTGGGTGCCTTGGGAATGTAACAGGGTACAATCTGTAACAAAGTCTCATTTGGAGAATACTGAAGGGAGTACACATAGTGTTCTCCTCCATCTCCCCAGTTGGAAACCGAGACCAAGGTAGGAGGAAAATGGATCATATGAATGACTGGATGCACAGATGGTATCACGCTCTGTGCTATCATCTTCGATGCTTCTCCATAAGATCAGGCATGCTGGCGTGGAATGGGATGCAAATGACTAGGAGAGACAACAATGTTTTGGGCAGCAATCTGTCTAGACTAATTAATAGAGCTCTAACTATATTGGATGGGGGAATGGGAGTGACGGAGAAGAGCAAGGGAACACTGTCACAGGAAAACCTCAGTTTTGTCCCAGAAAAATTTGAGTTGAAAATAATGCAGCCAATAGCCCAGATGAAGTGCCTCTACAGCAATATGCACATCAGTGGAAAACAGCGGGAGACAGAAACCAAGACACAATTAGAAAACTACAACCTAGCTGCTATCATAGCAAAAATGGCAGGACAAATCACAGAACTGGACACCACAATCGGGGCCTAAATGCTTTTGAGATGAGACATGCAGGAAGGGTTGTGGAGTTGGCCTCTATTAAGGGATAAACAGACTGTAAAGAGTTACCTCTAAAAAACAACCGTGATCAGGTTGAGAGCTTGTGGGTTACATTAGATAAGACTGAGACAGGATGTCTGGTGGTCTACTGGGGGTCTAGACTGGGGTCTGCTACAGGCTGCCTGATCAAGAGGAGCCAATGAACAAGGCCTTCTCGCTTCAGCTACATGACTTACTGGGCTCAGAGGCTCTCACCTTGATGGAGGATTTCAACCACTCAGATGTCTGCTCAGAAAGCAACACAAAACTTTAAACATTCCAAGTGACTCCTGGAGTCCTTTAAAAGGACTCAAAGTTATCTTTTGAGGATAACTTCCTGACATGGGTACTACACCAAAAGGAGGTGAAGTACTTGGTGCTCACTGATGCAGAGATGCTCATTAAACAGGTAGGCAGCCTGGGCTGCAGCAACCATATCCTGGTCGAGTTCACAATCTTGAGAAACACACTCTGGGAAAAAAGCAGTTAGTACCCTGAACTTTGGGCTCTTTATGGAAATCAGATGGGATCCGCTGGGAAGCTGGGTTTAGGGACAAAGTAGCAGATCAGAGCTGGTAAAACTCTGAGGACTTTTGTGAGACCACAAGAGCACTGCACCCTCAGCATAAGAAATCAAGCAGAGGAGGCAGGAAACTGGAATAGTTCAACAAGGTCCTGCTGGTCAAACTGAGGGAAAAGAAGGGAACATACAGGCAATGGAAGCAGAGATGGGAAAAACACAGGGATTCTGTCTGTAGAGATGGGCTCAGGAAAACCAAGGCACAGATGGAACTGGCCTTAGCAAGGGACGTAAAAAATAGTAAGATGGAATTCTAGATACACTGGCCAAAACAGAAAGGCCAGGGATAATGTACCCCCTTATAAATGAGAAGCGAGAACTGACTTCAACAGACATGTAGAAGGCCAAGGTTCTCGGCAAGTTCTCTGCCTTAGTCTTCAGTGGCATTCAGGCTTCCAGTGTCTCTAATGTCACTCAACCTTTACACAAGGGCTGGGGGAGCAAAAAACTTCCAAATGTAAACAAAGAACAAGTCTCAGGGCACCTTATGAAATGAATTACAGGGTCCTGAAGGCACTGGCTGATACTGCTGCCAAGCCACTATCATATCTGAAAAGTAATGGTGAGCAGGCAAAGTCTGCCAACCAGTGCTCCTTAACACTTTTATCAATGACACAGACAGTGGAATCGAGTGCACCTTTCTCAAGTTTGCTGATGACATCAAGCTGAGTGGTGTAGTTCACACAAGAGAATAAGGGGTGCCAACCAAAGTTTGAAAACTGGCCCCACATGAACCTAAAATGAGATTTAAGAACACCAAGTGCAAAGTGCTGCAGTTGGGTCAGGGCAATATATTTACAGACTGGGAGAAGAATTCATTGAAAGCAGCCCTGCAAAGAACTTGAAGATTCTGCTGGATGAAAAGCTGAACATGAGCCAGCTGCATGTGCTTGCGCCTGGATCTGGGCTGCATCAAAACAGGGGTGGTCGGCAGAGTAAGGGCGGTAACTGTTCTCTTCTGCTCTGCCCTTGTGACGCCCAGTCAGGAGTAATGCATCCCAGCCTGGAGCTCCAAGGAAATGAAAGACATACAGCTGTTGGGGCAGGTCCAGAGAAGGGCCACAAGGATGATTACAGGACTGGAGCACGTCTAAAGAAAGGCCAGTGTAGCTGAGGTTGTTTAAGCTGGCTTACTGTTATCTGTACTGTCTCTGAACTGTAGTAAACAAAGTCACATGAAAATGCTTCAGCGCTTCTGAACACAAAAACAGTGCTAATTTATTTGAGTAGATGCAGGTGTATGTGTATATACTGCTGCCAGTCTGCACCACACACACATTTTTTGAAGGTGCTTTTCCAGATAAAGATCCGTTCAACTCTGATTGCTATTGCTAAGAGGATTAAACAGATTGTGAGCCAGAATGGAAATTAAAAATCTTAAATTAATCTGTGTATACTTTCTACTACAATCAGATGGCTGAATTATAATGATCTAGAGGAATAGGAGCACTGAACAGCTGCAGACACTGTGGTGAGACTGTATTTAAAAAGAAAATCATAGCGTTAAAAAAAAAATCAAGTACTGCTATAAACAGAAGTACTATTTACATTATTTTTGCTTTATTTAAGTAGTTACACTGGTTTGTAATTCAGCACTGGATCTTTATGGAAAAAATGTGAAATGTATATATCAAGTTATGGAATTCCATCCAAGAACTTGTGGCATAAGAAGTAACACAGCTTAAAGGTTAAGCACTATTTAATTCAGAGAGTTAGAGGGTACTATATATATATGTAGTACAAAGCTGCAGAAACTTGCTTCAGCACCTTAAAGTAAAATTAGGTTACAGTATTAAACTGGAAATTATTGAAAGCTACTGATCCATCACTTTTATTATACTATAACAAATGAAATGCTAGTTGAATCTGCATAAACACAAACAAATCTGCATAAACACATGCAAAACACAGCATGTCAGACTGACTGACTTAGCCTTTCCTGTCCTTACTGCCTGATTCAACAAAAGATACTCATAAATAAGCTCTCTAGCAGAAAAAAACCTTCCTAAGTCACATAAAACATTAACATGCTTCTTTCCTCAGTTCATAAATATTTTAGAAGTCACACAAAGCAATCAGCAGACAAGCAGCTGTAAGTGCATAAGGCCACTGTGGACACTCAGTAACTCACATAATTCAGAATGTTTATGTGAGTAAAGATTATATAAGAATCTAGAAAACCAGTTTCTTTTCTTGCTCACTACAAGCCCTCTTGGAAAGGTTAGATGGATTTACAGTCCAGAAGAGAACTTCACACCAAAGAGGTGTTCTGAACACTTGTAGATGACTATAGAAAAATATTCAGCTCCAACAGAGGTTTGCAGGGAACCAAGGGGCCTCTAAGGCTCACAGTAAAATAAATGACACATACACGCCCACATCTCAGGATATCACAGATTTTAATCAAGTAATAAAACAATTTTCTAGACACGTGAGCTTTTAAAGGTTATAATATCCTATACACATCTATATGGTGCAGCTGTAAACACAAGTATACATTGTTCAAGTACATGAATAAATTTATCAGTACCAAATCAAGTTTTAAAAGACTACATTAAAACAAATCACATACCCAACACCCAATTTTATGTGATGACATATGCTACTTCAGGGTGAGAAACAATTCTGTGGTTCACACCACAGATAACAGTAAGGATAATTAGTGAAATTACTTATTAACAAATTCTATGTTGAAAAATCACTACAACAACTTTTAAGGCATATCTGAATGAAAACTCCTAAACCACGATGGTTCTTTTGAAAAGTTGCACTGTAACAGGTTCTGGCTGTTTTAAATTTGTTACATATCTGTAGTGAATACACAGACATGCACATAAATGTATGAGCAGCATTATGTATCAAAGTTCTCATCCTCTAAAATTGTCCTGGCAAATGTTTGAACTGTATCATCTCGACTTGCAGACGAAACAAGGCCTTGCAAAGCTGCAGCAAAAAAGTAACTGAAGACTGCTCAGTAGCTTCCAAATGAACTATTCCCTTTACTGCATCACGAACCTGGGAAATCACTTATTTAAAGAAAATCCAGAGAATTACAGATGTTCAAAAATAATACTCTGCACTGAGTATATTCAGAGTATGAAAGTCTCCTTCATTACAAATATTGTAACAGAAAGACAAGGTTAAACACTGAAGTTCCAAAGGACTTAGAAATCCAATTACTTTAAAACAAAAGTAAACAAACTTACTTGTATCAGGTCTAAAATGCCAAGCTCACTTTCTGAAGAATCCACGCAAAACACAAAATACAAGGTGGCATAGTGTCGGTAAATCAGTTTGTTATCAGATCCACCTATTAATCTAAATGGCAAAGAAAACACAAAACTCAGTTAGCCTCTAAGGACATGCTGAGCAAAACCCCAGTCATGTCTGTTAAAAGGGTGCCTACTGTTAATAACTGGCTGCAGCTTTTCAAAAATCAAACACCCATTCTGTAATATAATGACAATGGAAGAAAACAAAGCAACAAACCCAAGTTACATTTTCCACACAAACATCATTATTGTTACCCATATGGATATTAACTACATTGATACACACACCACCATATTATAATCAGTTCAAACCGACTGGGCAGGTTCATCCAAAAACAAACTACCATTACACACTAGCAGGCACTGTACAGACATAAATGTGCTTTATAGCTTAACAGAACACATGCTGAAGAATCATTCCCTACCTTTCTCAAGAGAGCAGCAGCATTAGAAGAAATCTATACTGCAGGCTGGCATTTGGACTACAGAAAAACCCTAAACTGTGTTTATGGACCACACAATCGTCAATGTAGTATATGATGTCTGATATCATGAAAAATAAGACAGAACTACAGTCAATAGTTTGTGAAGCAACGTTAAAGTCCACAAAAACATTATTCCTTCTGCGGCTCACTAACCATCCAGTTACTAAACACAAAGAAAAGATGTCTAAACATCTTACTTCCTTCCACTCTTCTGCTATAGCCTTCCTGAAGAAGGAATTCATCATTAACAGACATTCTTCAGCTCATCAACATCCACTCTATGCAACAGAAAGTATGCTAAAATAAAATTGAAGTACTTTGTAGCCTGGACCTACACGGCTATGCATCTCAAAATACTCCCTTAATTTTATACCAGGTCAAAACTACCTAAGCTCTTTCAATTTCAGCAAGCAAAATGAGGCCTTTGGCCAGAACACAAACTACAAAGTGATCCCTGTCATTAAAAAAATATAATCCTTTGCCTATGATTTTTGTGTTGCCAAGCTTTTTTAAAAATCTCCAAGCAGCTTCTTTATCTCACAGCTTTCAAGTCAGCACATTTCTAGCTTAGAATCATCTCCAAGAATCAAATGCATGAAAAGTTGAGCAGATGAAAAAAAGCATTTTATTAAAATCATCAGGGATCATCCAGGCTGGGACAAAGAAACCACAGCTGGCAGAGTACAACCAAGTATTTAACTGTGACTCTGCATAAAGTATCATTAACATGCTAGCTTTCAGCAATTAGAAATTTTCCATCATTAGAACACTTAGACTAATACAGTCTCTATGTTTATACTGGAAATCATGAGCTTGTCTCTCAACTATGACCCCTTTTCCTAGCAGGTGGCAATTTAACTATTCAGTCTTGATGACTAGCATTTCAAAACACTTTTCCACATAAGAATTCGTCCTGCTCAGTTAAAGTAAGACTTTTTTTTTAAAAGAAAAAAAACAAACAAACAAAAAAAAACAACAACATGATCCAAGAAAGAATATTCTGTACATGTCTTCTGAAGACAGCAGATACAAGTATGGCTTTCCTCAACCCTTCTCCACAGTACAGTAATAAAAATTCCTGATTAAAGCTTCAGTAACACATTTCAAAAACATTTTCTTCCTAGTTTATACAGCAAGCCTGAGCCCTAACAGGCAAGCTGGGGAATCCTACAACTAGAGCTGTGCACTCAGATTCTAGGAGCACAAGCCTAAGCATCAGCTTTGAAATATTTTCACTTTCTCAGTAGATTTGGCCAAGGTCTTCAAACAAAATCAGAAATCTTTAGGTGAATTACAGGGAAACTGGTTAGATATCATCTGCGTTTTTCTTCCACATCTTGTGTTTGAACCACTTGTAAGACTAGATACAGCACTGTGTCAGTTCCTCTAGAAAAAAATATGCTCTATTTCCTAAGCAATTTTGATACATATATATACATATATGTATACACACAAATAAATACATATGTACATTCCAACTAGTAAAAAATATAGCTGGTATCAATCTAATCCTATTACTAGTGTGCCAAATATCTCAAGCCACATGGCATTTACATTATAATTGTAAGAACAAGTATGCTACTATCAACAGAATTATTTGCAAGTGTAGAACATTTATTTTAAACCTGATACTTACAAGCCTCCTTCTAGAAAATTACAGACATTTTCGTCACGTTTGGATACTAAGTGGAAGGTTTCTCTGATAATTTGTTGCTGTGTATCTTCACTCTATAAAAGAAAATGCATTTTGCTATCAAGCAAAATGGATTAACCAACAATCACAGAACCCACAGCACATAAGCAGAACATAAAGCATACAAGTATCCTGTACCTATCCACTCCTGATACCTTAAATCTGCCAAGTAACAAGCTGTACACTGTTCTTTTGTCATTTCAACATCTACGGTAAAAAAGGACATTTAAGCTGCAGAAAAATATATTATTGTGAAAGAAATTATTGTGAAAAAATGTGCCTGTTTTTAAGAAAATTCTCCAGATACCAACATTTCAAATTAGTTTATTTAATAAAAAGGATGTACTCTAAAGTATTCAGGAATCTTCCTATCTCCACTGTAAGCTGAACAGATACAAACATCTTCTGAAAAACCTTCACGCATTATTTGGCAAAAAAGCACTGGGGTGGTGCTAAAAAAAACTAATCCCATTAATATAAGTCTTTCAGAAATATACTGCGAATGGGTTTGTGAACAAAATCTTAGGCTGCCACCTCTCTTTTTTTTTTTTTTCTGATCATCACTTCTAAGTTTGAATTCACTGGACCCTTCTTGAATCCCCACTGCAACTGTCCATCAGTCCTCCACATTAGTTTTTGCTGCACATCTGTTTGTGCAGATTCATTTCCCAGAAGTGTGCCTGCATCTTCCACTGTAGTACTCTCAGTTTCCTTCTCTATGCTTTCTATCTTACCTCTATGGAAAGAGAGGATGGGTCTTCTTTCCTTAAGAAAGAAAGACAGCCATCGAAATTAACTTCTGTTTACTACCCTTATTCTCAAAGTTGTTCAGAAACCTATTTTGAACTTTGAAATGGCCACAAGTATACATTATGAAATGTACAACTACATGCAAAAGGATAATCAAGACAAAGTTGCAAACAACAGGCAACTAATTCTGGAGAGGAGTAACGACATCATTTCTTACGTTTCACTTCTGATTTTCATTTTCAAAACTACAAAGCTATCTGTTTACACAGTTGTATTATACTACTTTATGTATCGAGAACTTGTTCTAATTATGAAAGAAGCTGAGGGGAAGTGAAATTCACACAAGAAATCTCTCATTCTCTTGTCATGCACTCTTTTCCTCCTGCTCCTCCTTCTCCAACTTAGGAATCTGCAAATTCACAGCAGTATTAAAAGACAAAAACATATTTAGATTTCAATGGAAAACAAGAATGGAATTTACTTGCTTCTCACAGTGATGGAGTTGTATAATTTGCCAGGGTATTTCATTAATACACTTTAACTATTACATCTACACTGATTGATTGGGGTAGGGAGTGAGACTTCTTCAGTAAGTCCCTGAAGTTCTGCAAGGTTACCCAGAAATACACAGATATGCACACAAGCTTAATGCTTATCAACATTTGAACTTCAAAATTAGGAATGTTAAATCAGAGATGGCAGCTTGATAACCCAAGATAGTTGAGAGAGATGAAAATGGTTTACAGACATGCAACAGAATTTCTGATTACTGACTCTCTGAGGAGACAGATTAAATTCAGTCACCCATTGTAATGAGCTGTATCAGTTACAGGCCTTGAATTACAAGCCTAGCAGTATAAACTGAAGAGCCATAGCCATCATTTTAACCCTGAGGTGTGCAAAGCAAGAACCATTCCTTCCAATAAGAGTAAATAAAGGTTTTGTAATGGCCAAAAATGCAACCAACTGGCCACAGATACAAATAGGGACGCTGCTGAAAAAGAACTATTTGTGTACACAACTCTGGGGAACATGCATTGTTTTCTTCGATTTTGACGCCCAAGGTCAATCCAAGCACGGATTAGCCTGTTCACTAAGAACAGCTGTACAGGATTAAAGCATCATTTTAAAAGCTCCCGTCCCTGAATTCGGTCAAACACTGCTATGCATATTCCTCAGCTTCCCTGTGGCCGCAGCTTCCTCTCTCTCAGACCCAGCCCTTACGCTGCGTTCTCAGAGCTGCCTCGCCGCGACTTCTCCCATGTAAAAAGCCAAAAGGAGCCGCAGGCTCTGGGGCTGCGGATCCCTACAGATGTGGCAGCGCAGTCTGCCTCCGAGCGAGGCGTTGTTCCACCCTCAGGACCACCACAGGGCTACTTGCAGAGCTAAGGACAACAAAACGGGACAGAACGGCCCGAAAGCCGCCGTTACTCAAGGAACGCCCGCAACGGGCAGCAACCCTCGAGCGATCAGCGCGGCTGTGCGCTCGCAGCCCGCGAACAGGGAACCGGGAACGGGCCCTCCCCGCATAGCGAACGCCTCAAAACGCGACTCCCTCCCCCTGCCCCTGCCCCCGGTGCCGCCCCGCCCATACGTAGCGCTGGTAGAACTTGGAGAGCCGCGGCTTGCCGTGGTTGTTGAAGATGAGAATGGCTTTGATCATGGTGGGGCCAGCGCCACTCCGGCGAGCCGCAGCCCTGAGCGACGGAACAGCCCCGGCGGCACGTGACGCGCCCCGCCCCCGGCACGTGACCGGGAAGGCGGTGTCCCGCGAGGGACAAAACGCCGCGTGGCGGCGGGGCTGCTCCGCGCCTCACGTCGCTTCCGCCTATGGGAGGGAGGAGGTATGGCGGAAGCGGAGGAGCGAGCGCTGGCCTCGCCGCAGAGCGAGGGGCGAAGCGGGGCCGGGGAAGAGGCCCCGGAAAGAACCTCGGAGAGCGGAGCGGCTTTGGGCGTCGGAGAGCCGGCCGCCTCCCCTGCCGGTTCGCCGAGCAACGAGGAGCCCGCCAGTGACTCCAAGAAGAAAAGTAATGGGGCGGCGGGCCGGGAGAGGAGGGCGGGCCGGGAGAGGAGGGCGGGCCGGGAGAGGAGGGCGGGCCGGGAGAGGAGGGCGGGCCGGGAGAGGAGGGCGGGCGAGGGGCGGGACGGCTTGGTGACGGGCGGGAGCGAGAGCCAATCAGCGGCGAGAGCAAGAGGCGGTGGCCCCTGACTGCCTGGCTCAGCCGCCACTAACGCTGTTCCGTTCCCAGTTGACGTCCTGCTGAAGGCTGTGGGTGACACCCCCATTATGAAGACCAAGAAGTGGGCTGTGGAGCGCACCCGGACCATCCAGGGCCTGTGTGACTTCATCAAGAAATTCCTGAAGCTGATGGCATCTGAGCAGCTGGTACGGAGCCTTTGCCCTGCAGGGCTGAGCCTGTAGCACCAGGCCTGGTGTGAGGCGGCAGTAATGTCCCTCACTGTGCTCCCCACGGCGTGCTCTGGGCAGGAGCAGCGCCCGGGAGCGGTGCCTGCTTGGCTGGACCAGGTGCCATCTGCACCATCTCCACTTCTAGCCTTGTGCTGTCAGATCGCAGCTGTGTGTGTTCCAGGGAGAGGTTTGTGTGCTCGTGTAGCTTAGAAGCATGGGGTACAGGAGGAACACTTGGGAAAAACTGGAGTTTTTGGGTTGATTTTGTGAATATTGATGCCTGCTCCCTTCAGAGTTTCTTTTGCAAGCAGTTTAATGCTACTGATTACTTTTTCCAGATGGCTTGTGCAGGGATGTCTGCAGCTGGGCAGCATTGCACTGCTGTACGTTGCCATTCCTTCCTCCCTTTGGAATCCAAGTGTCCTGAGAAAGGTTGCAGCAGACTCAGGAACAGGATTGTACTGACTTCAGAATTAGCAGTACTTCCAATATCTTTATGCTTTTCCATTTAAGCTTTTATTTGAAATGCAAAATTAAAATTACACTTGTTACACAGCTCGGGAGTGATGGAAGGGGGAACTAATCTAATCAAAAAGGGGAGATTTAGGTTAGAAATTAGGAGGAACGTTTCTTCAATTGTTTTCTTTTCTTGCAGTTTATATATGTAAACCAATCCTTTGCTCCATCTCCAGACCAGGAAGTTGGGACCCTCTATGAGGTGATTTTTGTTTTAAAATATCTTTTCCAAACATGCTGAACAGAGTTATTAATATACTTCTGCCACTTGAAAATGTTATTGCTCCTAGCGATGCTGGTAATATCTCGACTTCAGTGTAACAGAGTTGATATTCTTTTGTCTGTATTAGAATTAAAGAGACATTACTTCATACAATCCTTGGAAAAGCAGTCTTCCCGTATGGTACATCATGCCTCCAGTTATGATGGAGAGCTTTGTTATGAATGTCTCTACTCCACGACACATTTACCTAGATGGTTTCTTCTTGCTTTGCGCGTATGCTGGTCCATGAATAATCTTATAGCTTTTGTTTTCTTTTCTTGCAGTGTTTTGGAAGTGATGGCAAGCTTGTACTACATTATTGCAAAACCCAGGCATGGGGATGAATCACAAGAATAGAGTTGCTTAGGTGTGATCTTCAAAATGGATGGACTGACTTTCTGGAACCCAACATACAGAAGAAAGAATTTGGGGATTTCTGCTTGACTTTACACTTAGAAAAAGTGATGCAGTTGAATAGGGTGAAGGAAGAGCTACTGAGGCTGTCCAATTGCATAGCTTTTCACTAATGTTCATTTTGGGTCCAGGGGAAAAACAAAACAAAAAAAAAAAACACCGCATGTGCTATCTGTAGAATAGAGCCAGCTCTTCTGCTGCTAAGCTCCCAGTTACTGCAAATGAAGGGAAGCTTCTTCATGATTGTCTTGAGGACTGGGCAGTACTGTCTCTGTATATGCTGTATGGAACAAAAGAGTTCCTTTTTATTAAAAGCAATGTGAGTTGCACACCTCCTGGGATTCAGCTTGCTCTGGACGTGTACATCTGTTATATGTATTCTCTACTTCTTGAAGTCTTCATCTCAAGCATGTGTTATCACAAATTTAATTTCAAGAAGTTTTTTTTTTCTGAAAATTGATACGCAGATATTCAACCTGTGCTGTCTTCACATTGGCAGTATATGTATCTTATTTAAACAACACTGCATATTGAAATGGCACAGAAATACTTCCTCCTGTGAAGCTGTGTATTACTACGTAGGAGGCTGAACAGTTGAGTGATTGCTGGTCTCTTACTTTTGCCACTATTTAACTGCTAGCAAAAGCAGTTTGCATGATATGAGGTGCTTAGTCTACCCAGTCTGTGCCCCTTATGGCATCCTTGTTTTTCTGCTTCACTGGTAGCATGTTCAGGCAGCAAAACATAATTTGGTTTATATCCTAGTACTATGTATTGCAATGAGGATTTTTTTTTATCCTTGTGTGGACTTGGTACTTTGACTAAAGTGCTAAGCTTTTATTTATTGGAGGGTTAGGGGTGGTGTGGTAGTTTGTGTGGGCTTTACTATTTTCGTTGTTTGTTTTTTGACAGTGGAGATGAGAGGATAATTTTGTTTCTGCTTGTTCATTTTAGATTTGTCTGTAGTACCATCACTTATGCTTGTTTAAGCTGTATTAAAGTAAGTGTTAGTTGACTGCTTGCATGGTGTTACACCAGATGACAGTCTTGGTCCCTGATACAATCCACTTCTTCAGTACATTCAATCACAACAGTCTCTTCCAGTTAAAAGCATGCTTGTGGAATAGCCCCAATCATTTGTTGCTGTCTCATGCGATTTCTGTGTCTCCTGTAAGTGGTGTAATCAACGCATCAAATTGTATCTGTCTTTCTAGAACTTCTGAAGAACCAATGCTCAGTTCATCTACTGACCTGCTGCAATTTCTATGCAGCCAAACACTTGGGGTGTAGTCCCTGAATGTGTTGTACTTGTTATGAGAATTATCACTTCTTATAGAAAATTTAGATAACAGTGTTGCATTCAGTTAACGAGGCAGAACTGTTTGCAAACTTAAACGCTTCAAATGATTTGTAACTTTCACTGTTCAGAACCTTGATCTTCTGGATCTTTGTTGATGTAACAGGGCTAATGTAGCAGCAGGTGCTAATTCCCTCCCTGCTGGTGAAGAAACTGCCTGCTGGTTACTGTAAGGCAGAGTAACCTTGCATAGCCACTAGAGGGTACACAAGGACAAAGATTCTTGCATAATATTTTCTGTTGGATTTTTTCCCTGTCTTTTTCATAATATGTCCACTTTGCCCACACTGTAAATGTACACAGTTTGCTCTCCTGTGTGGCAGTGTGTTTGCCCAAGATAAGCTGATAGTCTGTTTGTTCTGTTGGTGCCTTTCACCTCATTTGATCTTAACCAATGGAACAGTTGATGTGGTGCAAATATGCTTTTCAGGAATGATGCAAGAATTTGCGTTGTTTTTAGGTTTGTTTTTAAAAAAAGAAAATACAACCCCACTAGGGTCTTTAGGTGAAGGCAGACTATAGTTTGTCATATCTTTACAGCTAATGAGAGAAGTCATCTATTCTTCATGCTGAATCCAAGGTAAATTTTATCCCCTGGTTTATTTGTGCATACTAGCCCTACCCCTTTAGTGGCAGTAGTCCATTAAAGTAAAACCCTCATAAAAAGATTTTCTGGGGTCAAGTTTATTGAACTTCCATATTTCTAACAAGTGAAATAGTTAAAATAGTACATTATTTGCAGAATTCTGTTGGTCATTGAGTTGCAGTAAGTTATGAGGGGTGATGCTACCCTAAAACAACCCCTTACTGTGGATTTGGAGTGTGTTCAGCAGAAGCACATATGTATGCACGGATACATATTGAATCAGAAACCAAGGATTGTTCAAGATGTGTGGAGAAAGCCATGAAAATGCACATCACAGGGGACTCTCCCTGTCTGCAGTGGGCCTGGGTGTACCTAATTGTTCCTGGTATGTATTTGATTAGAAAAGCATGAATATTCTCTCAACTGTACGCTACCTTCTAGTAACTAATTCTACAGTACTTCCTAGAGTGTTGGTTTTTTTTCCAACTGCCTTGCTGCTGTATACCCCTATGTATAAGTTCCCATTTGAAAACAAAACCTCCCATTTCATTATGTGAGCCACAACGTCACAAGCAGGATGCTTGTGTTAAGGCAGCAGGGGTTGGTTGAGCCTTCCCCCAGTGTTCCTGTGCACTTCATAGCTGTGCGACAGATGGCAGCAGAGGGGCGGTCCAACAGAATGGTGTCTGACCTGAAAGTGCAATTGAAGCCAAGGTACGTCATTATTCCTCCGTGTGGGAGAGATAGTGCCCACTGACATTCACTGATGCTTGCTGAATGTTTACGGGCAAACAGAGGATGTGAGCACAGTGAGGCAGTGGATGAGTTTTGGCAGTGGTAACAGCAATGTGAGCAAAAAGCCACGTGCTGGATGGCCATGCAGATTTTTACAAGAGCAGCTGTGAGAATCCTTCTTTGTTTTTTGTTTTTGTTTGTTTGTTTGTTTGGCTCAAAGCTTGCTTCCTGAGGTATTTCTTGTGATAAGACTGACGTCTAGAAGATGAGTGATGGGTGGTGTTGTATGGCAATCAACATCACTGTGTGGACAATTTTAGCTGTTTGCCTTCGGAAGATATTGCTCAGGACTGTTTACTGGCAGAAGACCTAGCCTGTGACCAAATAACTCCAGCTTGCTTTGGGAGACTGGGGGACGACATCACCGTATCCTGTGAAGGCAAGATACAAGTTGGCACCTCCCTGCTCCCTCTTATCTGCTGGCAAGGCCCGGAAGATAGGAACAAAGGAATCTCCTGCTGAGATCCCAGAGCCAGAAGCTGCCACTCAAAGGAGAGCTGACTCAACCACTTTGGATTTGAGCTGTCACTCCAAAGACAGCTGACTCGACCACTCTGAAAGTATCGAAAAGGGGCCATCATTGCCATGGTTGTTGTCGTTCTAGTTGTCATCAACAGAACAATGCCCTACAACCCCCCCTACTGAAGATCAAAGACTGAACTATGAACCACGCTGGATCCATGGTGGTGACCATCTCCCTCTTGCTTCCTATAAAGACTCCTTGCTTCTTCTTTCCTATCTTTTCTATTGCCCTCCTTCCCCATTACCCTCATTCATAATAGTGTCCGTCCTCCCCTTCCCCATTTCTCTAATTAAGATTTGTAATAAACTGGTTGGACCAACATTTGAACCGTTGTTTCTTAATCTCACGCTGGGTATAGAGATAATAAAAGAACCTCCTCTCCCTCCTATAAGTTGGAGTGAGACAGCAGCATGCAGGCTCCTACTCATCACTGGCAAAAATGATGGTGACTGTATGGAAAAATGGTGTTTTGTAGCTGAGTATTTGCTCTATCAAATGGTGTTGTTTTGCTCTTTGTATCTGTTGTAGTTTCAATGAAAATAAGAGCCATTACTTTGAGCTTTTCATTACTTTCAACGTACATAATCCTCACCTTTTTTTAGTTTAAAAGCATTTCTCCTTGTTCTGTCATTATCAGACCATGCAAAAAGTTGATCTCTCTCCTGATTTATAAGATCCTTCTAAGAACTGGAAGGCCAAAATGAGGTGTCCCCAGGGCTTTTTCTTCTTCCGGCTGGACATGACCAACTACCTCACCCTTTCTTCACAGGAGAGGTGCTCCAGCCCTCTGATCATCTTAGTGGCCTCCTCTGGATTCCCTACAACAGCTCCACATCCTTCCTGTGCTGGTGGCCCCAGGCTTGGATGTTGTCCTCCAGATGGAGCCTTGCAAGCCTGAAGCTGACAGGGATGATCACCTCCCTGCTGGCTATGCCAAAGTAACATTAATTGTTACAGTAGGAGGGAAAAATGCATCAAAGTAAGGATTGACATTTTGGACAAGCTTTTAAGAGGACAAAAGGAAAAAAAAAGAAAAGACCTACAAAGTGTCAATTCACATAGAAGAGTATTGTGTTCCACCCAAAGATGCTTATGTGACATTATTTGCAATGTAGTCACTTAATTTGACTATATTATTTATGACTTATTTATGACTTATTTTATGTAATTGAATGAACCGAGCAGGCAAATTGGGAAAAAAAATCAGTAAATTATTTTTAAAGCTTGGGACGTAAAGATATTTCTTGGAAAGGAAAACTGTTACAGTGGATTCATGAAATGTTGTGTTCTGCATGGTCTTCTGAGGCCGAACAGTGCTATGCAAAATTGTTATCCTGTTTCCAAAGCGACAGTTATCAAGTTCAAACCCTCTGAACTGGGAGGCATTGTGTACAATTTATTACTCAGATGATGGTTTAGAGACTGGTCTTAATTGTGAAGTTATAATCTGGAGCTTGAACTAATCTTAAAAGCGTCTTGAAAACATGAAGGAGCTATTTGAAACTGAGCTGCATTAGCAGTAAAATGATCATATATATGATTCATTACTGTGAGCATATTGTGCAAATGCCATCTCTCCTTTTAATTCCTGAAGAACTGCTGGTTAACAAAGAGGTGCACGTATTAATTGCCACCTTTCCCACCAATCTTGAGTGTACTGATTTATACTAAAATGGAGGAAAAAAAAATCATATATCAATTCTGCAACCCCCCATTCAGCTTTAAAGCAGCTTCTGTTGGTCCACTGTTGGTGCACTGTTGCAGTTCGTGCTTATTTTGCAGATCCAACTCCAATTTAGTTACGTATGCTTTAATCCTATTCCATACTTGAGCGTCTTGAGGTCCCCATTACTCCTCAGTGATACTGCACAAAGGTCATGCAAGGCATTGTCATGTTACAACACCTTCCTATGTGTAGATGAGACAGAGAATTGGGAAAATGCTACTGGCTCTGTGTTTTGCAGGATGATTATTACTTGATGCTAGCTTTTATAAAGAGCATTGTACATTTAAAAACATTTTTGGCTTTGTTTTTTATTGGATTATCAGGAGAATGAAAATCTGTAACAAAGCAAGTTGAATGTGATTGCTCTTATTTTCTGAGATCACACTTCAGCTTTGCTACTACTGTACTTAATATGCTCCCAAGATTAAATACTGCAATATCCTAGTAATTATTTTTGTTCCTGGTTTGCACCTGCTTCAACAGCTATAAACCCATGAGGTGCCAGGTGCTCCTCACTAATCTTTACTCATGATAAAACTCTGACTTGATGCTTTGCTAACCAGAGAGACAAGAATTCATTACGGATTTGTTTTTCACCCTACAATAATCATAAAGGAAAGTTGAATTAATTACATTATTGACTAAAAAAGCACCAAAATGAGTAAGTTAGAAGCTCAGCATTAAGCCAGTCACACCACATCTATGTTACTGGAGCCAGCGGTGCCAGAAAACTTTTGGGGCACTGAAGCACTATTTTCAGTACAGTCAATTGGTGGAAGAGTTGCAGGCACACATTCTGGCATGCCTGCAATTTGTCAGTTATCAAGGTGCCTTTTCTGGTAGGCAGTTAGCATGTTGCCAGCCTGTTCTGGAGTCTAAGAGGTTAATAAGCAGCTGCAAACTGCTCTTTGCTGGCTTACCTCTACCAGAGGGCAGTCCTTGGCATATTTACTGGTGGATACACAGTCCCACAGTTCACACAGGTGAGATTGGCTTCCCTGTATCCACATCGAGAGAAAAAAAAAAAAAAAAAAAAAAAAAAGTGGATAAAGATGGGGGAAAAAAACACTGTCCCTCTTTGAACCTGAGAAGAAACCTCACCTATTTTTAGAAATGGCTCTGCAGCTTTCCTTCCTTGTAATTATCACATACATACCTGCTCTAAATGCAGACTGACAGCTAGATGCTGCGACTTCTTTTTGCGATCAGATTGCAGGTGGTGAGGGAAGTAACAATTGCTTGTCTAAATTTAATTATGCTTTTTCTTACTAGGCATGCCCGATGGATGTTAAATAGTAACAGCTAGGGAAAAGTGCAGGAGTCCGGGTCCTTGCTCTAACATCTTTACACAGAACTGTTTTATTTGCATATTATTTATGTATACATACCAGACTATGTGAAAATAGTGTTAAAATATCACGGCACAGAGAGCTTTAGCATTAAAAAAAAAATAGTAAAATAAAAAATCAAAGAGGTTACAGTTAGTTGTTCCAGCTGCAAAAGTCCCCATATGAAGTTAGAGCAGAAAAATGTCTTTCCCTCAAACCCAGCTTGGTAACAGAACTTGGTAACAGAACCTTGGCAGCTCTCAGGAATTAAAATGCATTAAGAGCTCTCCAGCTCTGAAACAGGAAACCTCACAGAAGAGAATAGATCCAAACAAAACCACACAGTAAATACCATCAGTGCAGAGAAGTCTAGGAAGGACTTTATTTAGCTTTCTCAGCTAAGTACTGCAAATCTAAAGAAACAGAAGTGTACTTTCATTTGGTTCTCACACAGAGAGGGTATGGGTGCCAGTCTTTTATATTTTGTTTCTAACATAGACACCTTTCATGCGGCACACCAACCACACACTGAAATTGGATCAAACTACTTACTTTAGGAGCCTGTATGGTTTATGCCGTGCAGCTCTCCCACACGTTTTCCCTCATCCAGCAGCACACACACTGCTTAGCAGCGACCCATGTGTTCAGCATATGGCAAGACTCGGTGTACACTGCACTCATTTCACTCACTGATCACTGTGTTTTGTAGTCTGATTGCATTTCACTGCATGATGTATAATATGACTTATTCTCAAACTCCTTTAGTGAATCGTTCTGCAAGCTGCAGATTCTCATATAGCAAGCCTGCTGCACACTGCAGGATCAATCTCCCCAGGTTATGCGTGCAGTGCTGTTCCACAGCCCCAGTACGGCCCAGCCCATCTGGATGTATCTCATCATTTTGCTTTGTCTTCCGGATCAGAGTTTGGGAACTGCTGTTTTACATGGCATACTCTTATATATTTCCAAATGCCAATTCGACATTTGCAATGAATATTTGCTTACGTTTCCTCTTGGTTCTAACCCAAAAGGTGTGTTCTGTACAAATTGCATCTATCCAAGAGTTCATGAGGAATAAAAGGCACTGGTGTCGTAGGCTGTCACCTGAGGTTTCAGATGCGGGGCACAGTCCTCACATCAATTAAAGAAAAAGGTAGCAACCATACTGTAAATCTTTGGGTCTGTAAATGCGATACATTGGGGCAAGTGAGGAAGATTATTAACCTTTTGTCTCTATTACCGACTTGTGACCACACGCTCTGTTCTCTTAACCCTTCTTAGAGAGCTGCTGCCACTGAGACACAAACAGCACCAAAGCCTGCAATGCCTTCAACATGCACTACAGCTGTAGGTCCTAACTTTCTCTTACTGCTCAGCAGAAGCAAAGAAACTGAGGTCAGCGGTTGAGCTGTACAGCCGGAAGAGGTGGGCTGCCAAAACTAGTTGGATCATGAACTGGTGTCTCACTTGGTGTTCGATGTCACATCCAAAGACTGCTCACAGTGCCTGCACCTGTCCTTGGTAAGAGCTGAGTGTTTAGGCATTTCTCTATGAAGCAGTGTTTCTGTGATTATAGCCTAACCTCCCGTCATCAATGGCAGAGTTCTAACCATCAGCAGGAATAGTTCACTGTTTTCCTCTGTGCCTCTCAGTGAAGTCACGTCATAACAAGTGCAAGAATGATTCACTGTTTGTGCAAACCCTCTGCTCTTCACAAGAACAACATGTGAAACACAGGAAAAAAAATCCTCAGACCTTTACGCTTCTTCCCTTGCTTGCTCTTGCTCCAGCCCAAAGCATATTTGTCCACTGCAGGCACTCTGCTATCTGCATACATTTCAGATAGAAATGCTGGCATCCTGTGGGTGCCATAGCACCAAGCAGATTCAGCAGCACCAAACATGATTATGTGTCTCCTCCTCTGAGAGATGCCACTGAGTGCCACTGTCAAGCAAAGGAAAAGGGCTCATTTATCAGAGAAACAAAACGAAAACCACTGTGCTGTTGGCCTCAGTAGCTTTGGGCATCCTTTTCAAACTAGATTCAAGTAGCCTGTCTTAAAATGGACATACGCTTTTTGTTTTAAAACTTAGTTACATCTATTACATTTGATGGAATAAAGCCTCCTACAGACTTGAGGAGTATTCCAGTGAATGGTTGAGGAACATGAGCATTAATTAATTTCTATGGGAGTATAAACAGATGATTTTAAGAAATGAAATGGGAATAATGCCATATACTTCTTCAAAAAAGGGCAACTGATAACATGAAGACAACTCCAGTTCTGTGTGGATTACAACACTCTATTTAGTTTGTCAGTGGCAGACAGCCTCTATGACTGAGGTTATATACAGCATCAACTGCTGTGTATGAGCTCGGATCCTTGTGCCATTTCTGTCAGTGCAGTGAGTAAAAATCCATAACCATTGTTCCTAATGATTTTCATGCAGTCAATTAATGAACTCCTTCAGAGGTTTTCAGGATGAACAACTCGTGTTGAAATATTCAGAGTGAAAATATTCCTGAATAGATGTGAATAGGAACAAAAGGGAGGAGAACAGGGAAGGAGTATAGTGGAAGAATATCAATCTTGTAACGAAATTAAAGAAACAAAACAGAAAGAATTTATTATATATATATTTACATAATTTATATATATAAAATTCTCAAAGAATTTATGTTTGCAGCTTTATTAGTGAGCTACAACCAACGACAGCTGCAGTGTGAAACTGCAGGAAGTAAATCCAGTCTAGCCCTCAACTGTAACACAGGGAGGTACAAAGTGCCCCCCCTGTTGCATTTAAAGGCATCTCTAATGATGCCATCAACGCTGCGCCAAACAAATCAAAGTTCTGAAGGGTCTGGAATTAACAGTGGAAGCATAATGTTTTTTCCTGTGTTTAAATACCTGGACATCAACAAACACTGAACATCCCATCAAAAGAAGTGATGTGCTCGTTCTTCGCCTGCTCTTCAGCTGCAAAGAAGGGATGCTTTTCGTGTAGCCACGCAGCGGCCGTTGCTATCGTTAGCAGAGTCTCCTGGTTGCAACGCTCAGATTCAGCTCTTGCAAACCTTACAAAGCCGGCCTGAAATCACCGCCTCCTCCCTCGGCGGCAGCACTGCCGTCCCCGGCCGAGGGGCTCGCGGCGGCAGGGATCCGAGCCCCGCCCGCCGGTGTCTGTGCCGCCGCAGGGCCGGGCAGGCCTGGCCGCGGTCCCGCCCGTCGCCGCCCGGCCCCTCCGCCCGCCGGGGCGGTGGCAGCTCCCGCCGTGCCTCCCGGCCACATAAAAGCGGGCGGCGGAGCCGGGCGAGGCAGCGCGGCGGACGGTGACCGGCGATGGAGCAGCTGGTGCAGACGGAGATGTGGAAGGCGGGGAGCCTGGAGGAGTTGGTCCGCATCCTCCACCGGCTTTTCGCCGAGGACAAAGTGAGTGTGGAGGAGGTGCAGGCGCTGATGGAGTCCTACGAGAGCAACCCCGACGAGTGGCTGCAGTACGCCCAGTTCGACCAGTACAGGTAGGCGAGCGGGGGCCCCGCCGCGTCCCTCGCCCTGCCGACCCCCGCCGCAGCCCCTCCGGGCGGCACGCCGGGCTCGGGCCGCCATCGCGACCTGGGCGCGGTGGTCCTCGTTGCGCCCCCGGAGGGCCGAGCCTGGGCGGAGAGCGGGCGGGGCGGCGGCGGCCAATGGAGGCGGCCCGGCTCAGGTCCCCTCGGGCCCGGAGGGCGCGGGGGTGAAGCGGGGGGCGTTGCTCCGGAGCTCCGCGGGGCGAAGCTCTGCGCTGCGTCCCCGGGGAACGGCACGGTTAGCGGGCGCTTCGATCCGCCGCGCGACAGCTGGGCTGGTCCTGCCGCTGGTGGCTCCCTTCTCTTGCGTTTAGAAATAGATGGATTTTGTCTGAGCATCTCCCTTGAAACTTGCAGACCGAACGGACTCTTCCCTCTCACCTCGCTGCTGTGGTCTGGGGTTTTTAACCTCTCTTCATCTCGTGTTTTCTCTGTTTGGGACAAATCACAAACTTAAGGAAAGTAAGGATTAGAAATCTTTCTAATGCCAGCCTGCCTGGCAGCCTGACCTGTTGACTAAAATAACAGCACTTGGAGAGTCCATTCCTTTGCCAGCTTTGATAGCTTGTGCTCTGACGTGGTAGGAGAAATTATGCCTATCTAAAGCACACAAAGATTATGAATGCTAAAAGGCAGCATATTGGCATAGGTGTTATGCTTTGAATATGGTCTGCTTCCCATCTTTGTTGCAATAGAGTGGGATTAAGAACAAACTATTACAAAATCAACTGATATCAGGCAGTTTCTGCGTGTCTGTGCTTGCATAATTCAGATAAAAGCAAGGCATCTCTAAAGGGCATAAGTTTGATTTATTTGGCAAAGTGCTAATGATCATGACTAAAGCTAACACAGAATCAATGGGTGATCTGCACTGTAACAGCTAGAGGCATGAGCCTTGAATCAATAGAGCCACAGTATGGCAAGCAATTTGCCAGGCAAAGAGAAAGGAGGGAGCTTCTGCAGGGAGCTTCTCAGCGGCGTGTGGTGAGTGGGAAAGGCATGCCAGGGGTGCAAGGAAACCGGTGTGGCTGTTCAGAAAACCCCCTCAAACCTCAAGAGCAAATAACATTCTGGAATACACATTGATTGCAAAGCTTTTAAAAGCAAGTATTTTGTCTTCTACCTTTAAGCTAGAGAAATGCTGGCATAAATTAGACCCGTTGGTATGGGTCTAAGCACAAGAACACTATGGTATGAGGTGTATACTCTTGTCCTTGTCCTCAGAGTTCTAAGTGAAAACCTGACTTTTCTTTTATTTTTATTTTTTTGGCCTAGTTCAAGTGAATGCTGTGTAACGAGAAAGAGCCAAGAGTATCCAAAAAATAGCTGTAGAATGATGTTACCATGTATTTTTCTTATTTCATAGCAGTCTTCTGTTTCTAATTATAAGCCAGCTGCTGGAGTGACTTCATTCAATAGCTATTTTGATTTGATCCTGTCTACCACTCTAGTCTTAGACTCACAGTTCCCAAACTCTGATCTATCTATGTAATTCAAAAGCAATATGACTGTTAAATATTAACTATGTCCAATTTTTACCTGCTGAGGAAAAAGTACTTTCACAAAAACAGCTTTAAAGTTCAACTTCACTTTTTCCAAGAAAAACTTTTCTTTCAGTAACAAGGTTTTTATGTTGCAGCTCGCTTGCATAGCAGTGTTTATATAATTTTGTCTTTCATGAGCATATCAGTACAGTTAGAAAAGCAAACACTTTATATTGCAGATACACAAGAAATCTTGTGGACAATGGAAATGGAAAGTTCAACTTGATGATCTTGTGCTGGGGTGAAGGACATGGCAGGTTTGTATTCAAAGGTTATGGCTTTAGCAAACAGATATAAAGCTACTGTATCTTTCATTGTTAAATGAGAAGAAGAAAATAATCAGCCCTGCACGAGCTGTTAGAAGACACGTGGAAATTAAGCAGTACAGAACTGGTCATTATTCATTTTGGATAGCAGTCCTGAATACTCGGTTGTTTGTTTAGTTTTTGCAAGGCTGTACCTCACGGACTCTTGCCAAATTAAACTCCCTTTCTGGGAGGACATTTTTAATCCCAGTACTGCAGTGGGTCCTGGGGGTAGGGCAGGTTGGATGGACCGTGCTGGTTCTGAGAGATCTGCCTCACTTTGCAGTGAGAGAGGCTTTGCAGAAGCAGGACTTGGTCCAGTTTAAGCAGCCTTTGCTCTCCTGTGTTGTTTCGATCTAGTCTCTGCCACATGGCGATAGAAGTACATCTGGGTGAGAACTCTGATCCGTGGCCTCAGGCATCCCTCCTCCTCCCTGTGAGCTGTGTGTCCTACAACCTGCAGGAAGGACCTGTCCCACGGAGGGTTCTTCACAAAACATTGGCCAAAACGCAACGTGAAATAACAAAACTTGCGGGTTTTGGCTGCTTGGCCTTCTATATAAAAACAGCTCTAGGGAGCTGCGAGGACGAGGTTTTTGTTTGTTTTAATTGAGCACGCATAGCTAACTTTTGTGGTATTCTCTACTGGATGCCTTGAAGTTACACCCAGAGACATGTAAGAATCAAGTCCACCACTGCTGGTCCTTCTGGGCTGTTCTCACAAAGGCTGTGATTTATGTCAAACTCTGTTTGAGTTGAATGAGCATTTACTAGAGCTAGACAGAGACCACAAGCAGATTTCTGCTTCCTATGTGAGGAGGATCAGATTGTTCTCATGGCTTGTGGAAGGACTGTGACAATGTGTCATTTGTGAAGTGTTCCGTGCCTGAAGTAAGCTCTGCCTTTTTGACATCTCACTTCGTAGGGGAGGTGATTTTTTTTATTGAAGAAATAAAACATTTAAAGAAGTTTGTTTATTGAAAACAGTAATGTACAAATACCGAGTTTTTAATTGAAATTCAATAGGACTGTGCTTCAGAGAGGCCAAATTCCCCTTTCCTCCATCAACCCAGTGAACAGAGATGTCTCCCTTTGTCCCAGTCTGCTGGCTGCTCTAACAGTTAGTCCTCTATTTAAAAAAAATAAATCAAAACCAAATAAAATCCAGCCCACGTATCTCCAATTGTAGCAAATAGTTCTGAGCAAGGACACAGACCAAGCAAACACACAGATTGTGCCAAATCCTGCTGTTTTTGTTCATTTTTGCCATACCAGTGAAATTAACAGGTTACTATAGCTGGTTGTACTTATCAGAGTGTTTTCTTTATTCAATAAGTGCCTATGCACCCCAACAGTAAAGACTCTGTAGAAATTAAGTGGAAGTCAGTAACTTATCCCACGTTTTGGGGGGAACATGGTGAATCTGCAAATATCAGATGTATTTGCAAGTTTATTCTGGCCTCTGCCCAGAGATCAGTGGAAAGCATTGTTCTGTTTCTTGGCCCACAGGAGTTTGCTGTTCTGAAGATGTTTTTTTCCGTTCTTCTTAGACTTCCTTTGTATTTTTCCCTGGCGAGGTCACATGTTGACCAATATCTGATGTTTCCCTAAATCCTGGTACATGTAACTTATCCCAGTATGGTTCTAACAGGTTGTTTTTAAGTAGGTATATCCTAGTGCCTCTGGATGCCCTTGCCTTTTTTCTTTTCTTTTTTCCTAAGATTACTGTGCATGACCCATGTGCAAGTGAGTATAATTCTTAGGCTACATCCAGATACTGTATGTTGTGCCATCTGTGTAGCTTGCAGTACTTAAATATGCATATCCTTCTCAGTTTGGTTATTCTTTTCACATATATAGCAGCATCCATGACCACACTGATTCACACTGCTTTATGAAGATTCTCCAGGGAAATCTAAAGGAGACTCTGTTTGAATGGCCTGAGAAAAAAGGGAATGGTGAAATGACTAAGAAATCAGAGCGAGTTTTGAGAGAAAATCAATGTGCCTATATTAATGGTAAGCTCTTCTAATAGCTTGTTGTTTGACAACTACTTATCCTTGAGTCCCATTTCTACCAAAAGAGTTTGTGTGCTCTCTAAATAGTCTCCTGCATCTAATAGTGTGATGCTTATGGCATTTTGCATGATTGTCAAAGAACAGGGATCTTTAGATTCTGCACAAAACTGCTCATTTACGCTTGGTAAAACAAAAAAAATAGTCCTTCAACTCGCTCATAACTGCAGCAATTGCTTGATGCTTAGATGTACTAGATAGCTCCTCTACTCCATTCAGAGCTGTGTCCCTAATAAATATCTGAAATTGCTTATAGACTTGGAGCTTTTGTGAGAAATAAGGGAACTAAAGGTTTGACATTTTAATCATCTTAATCTTTGTATTTTTTTCCAAAGAAGTGATCCTTTTGGTAAGCAGTGGAAATCCTGGGACAAAAAATACAAAAGCTGTTGATGGAGTTACACGGAGCAGGCAGAAGCAAAGGCCCTGATCCGCAGGTTTATTGTCCAAACCATCAGGAGAGCATAGTGCTGAAGTGCAGTGTCAGCACAGCTGGGCAGACTTGAGCATTTCAGTTTACAAAACGATTGCCTCACGTCGCGGGCACCGAGAGACAACCAAGTCTCCAGCAGTATGGTTGCCCAGATACCTACAGCTGTGCCGCTGTGCGTACCCATGGTTTCAGCGTGTTGTGCTGTGCTGAAGGCCATCTGGTAGTGACCAGCTGGTTATCATGGTCTGATCCTATGAAAGACATCACACGTCGTGTTGAAGGGCAGTGAGTATTGCTGAGTAGTGTGATGGTGTGATTGCTTCTGTGTGATGGCTTAGAAGCTGGAGCGTGCACCTGGTGGGGCTGAGCCCTGGAGCTCCTTAGCAGAGCCTCATACTGAGCTGTGTATTAAGCGTGGAGGAAGCAAGAGCAGGACTCTGCAGCCCTTTGTTGAAGGAATGCTGTGTTAACTGAAATCACAAAATCCACAGGGCAGGAAATGCAGACAGGAGCTTGACATGTCTGCTGATGAAAGGGTTGCACCCACACCGCTGCCAAGGGGTTCTCATGCTTGTGTAGATCTTCCTCACTGTGCAATTATTTCCCTTGCAAGGAATTATACTGCATGTGCAACTAATCCAAACTTTCTCTATTATTTAAAACAAATTTGATATTTGCTTTTCTGGGCCAGTTTGGATCTCTGACATGTTTCCTGCCTGACAGTTTGCTTTAAAAATAAATGACTAATAAAGCAGATAGATAAAAAACAACTAGAAGGAAAACACTGGCAGTGTGTTGGTTGCCTGAAATACTTCAACAATGTGCTTCATGTTTTCTCTGCATGCTTCTTGGCTACTGTTGTACTTTACTTCTGAGGTTAAAATCCACTCAGCTGAGTTCAAGCCTATTGCATGTGCACAGAATTAGAAGGACAGCACATCCTCTATCTAAATAAATTATGGTAATGACACCTGGAGCTTATACTTCCAGTGTTACCAAAGTTAAAAGTGCCCATAGGATTCACAGAGCAATATGCCAGCATTGTGCAATACCAGTGTAGGTATTATATAACAAATCAGTGCAGGTACAAAAGCCTGAATTGTTTCTACAGTAGGGTCATGAATTTGAATACAAGGTCTCTTCTACGTAACTCAAAAGCTCAAATTTATTGCAGAATGGAAATGTTCTCTTGGGGGTGGATGTGATTCCTAATACCTTACATTTTCATGTGACTGCTTGATTTCTACTCCATTGCTCCAGCAGGCACCATTACTTTGTTAGTAGCCACACAACAGACAGTGCCTTGTTTTATTACAAGTTCAATTATGCTTGCTATTCAGCTAAGGTTGGGAGTGTGCCAGTCACTAGTAATTTGTCACCTTATTCAAAAGACCAGACAAATGAGAAGGCTGTTGTGCTCCGAACTAACACTCTGGAAAGATTAATTAGTAAACAGATGCCTCCAACAGAAGATAACTATGTCTCTGCCCCAGATACAAGTAGCTGACAACATGACTGACGTCCTTGTTAACTGGGCTAAGGATTAGAAATACAAAAACTTCCTCCCTGAAGAACATCTTGATGTTTTTAAGAAACATGAACTGTCCTGCCTCTAGAGGATCTATAACAGCATCTCTGAGGAAATTAAATTACCTCGAGCTCCTTTGGAAATGATAGCTTGAAAACAGCTGACAGGGTGTCCTCAGGCTTTTCTGTATTCCTATTGACCCCCAGCCAGTAGCAGATAATCCAGCATTATGGGAGGTGTGAAAGGCTGTAAGGTGATTTGAAGTTTTCAGGAACCTGTGCTGGAGACCAGCAGTCAGATTCCCTGCACTGAGTTATGCATTGCCCTTAAAAGTGCAGGAATGCCTAACTGGCTTGCTCACTGGTTTAAGTTTAGATAGCTTTTTTTTTCACAGGCATTTGAGATCTCATTAAATCTGCCTGTTAACTCAACTTCTTGTTTCATGCCGCAACTTGTGTAGACTCCATTGGCCTGCACCGTGTGGAGAACATCAGCCACACAGAGACTGCTGTCAGCCTGCATTTGTACAGCCCGCCTTTTGACAGCTGCAACACCTTTGACCAGAGGACGGGGCACAAGCACAAAGTCAAGATGACCTTCTACAGCCAGTTTGGAGAAAGGACTCCCTGTGTAAGTAGGAGGCAGTGCGCTCCCCAGCAGCCCTCAGCTCCGAGCACAGGGCTGGGGCTGAGGGCTGCCCTCTTGCCCCTGCATGTGGGAGCAGTGGACCTGGGGCCTGCCCAGCTCAGGCAGGAGCTCCCGGGATACTCATGCCTGGCATCAGCGTAAAGCCTGATTCCAAACACCACTCAGTTTTTCTGTTAGCAACGCCCTGGTGTGCAGTTCTCTACTTTGGAAGAGAGTAGGGCAACACAGCCATGTATTTTATAAATGGGAAAACCAAATCTGAGGACTTGCCACATGTGGGTGATGACACTGGATTTGGCTGCTCAGCCCACAACCTCATTTCCTCTTTCCTGTGGATTCAGTTGACCAATTTGTGTGAGTGCTGAAACAGCCTACCTTCCTTTGGTCAGCAGGAGATAAGTTCTGTGCTGGGAAATGAGAACTTGGCCCTTAGCTGCATGCCTTCAGGCAGCAAATGATGGTAAAAGCAACCTAGTCAATGGAAAACAGCAAAGAGGCCAGATCGTTTTATCCAGTTTAAGTCATGTGTAACATTTCCCGTATAAACTGTTCTGCCAAAAAGCACCAGTTTTCAAGTCAGATGTTTTAAGCCTCGTAACTTACAGTGAACTGAAGCATTTTTTAATAAGTTGAATATAATTCTTCACAACTGAAACTTTGAAATGGAAAAAGTATGATTTGAGAAAGAGTTGGCTGGTTGGCTGTTGTCTGCATTTTTAAGCAACTGCATGAGGTTGTATTTGGGTAGAATAGAAATCTTAACATAAGCATTAGGAGACTGTGCTAGGACATCTGTGAGAGCTTATTAGGGCTCATGCTAGCACTATTCCATGCATTGGGAAACCAAACCTCTTAAAAGGGGAGAAAAGAGATTCTAATTGGTCAGCCATATGGGAAGTTCAGTGACTGTGTTTTTTAGTTGCAGAACAATTTCACCCTGCACGGAAGCCAGAAATTCAGTAGTTCAACAGAGTTAGCCCTAAGTAAGATCGTGTTGAATTTTTATGTAATCAGTGAGAACAGTGTAAATTATTGGAAGCTTGTCACACTATATGATTACTTTACCAAATGGCTAAAACACAAACTTTAATACTCACACTTTTGAAAGGTCTTTGAGAAAGTAAGCCCAAACTTTTAATTCAGATTTCTAGAGGAAATTATGTGAAAAAATATTTAATAAAATTAATATGGGAGTTTTGTATTTGCTTGCTTCCTTTTTGTTTTAAGTGCTTATTGAGCGTGAAAAATATAGGACAGCAAGCAAAACTAGTCCTGGACTGTTTTGCTACTCTTAATCTATAAACAATTGACAATGCCTGTATCTTTGTGGGGAATTGGATCTGGCTTGCTGGACAGAGGTAAATCTTAGTCACTGGGTCTTTTCCATGAGATGCTGTAGATGAAATTGAAGCAAGGGGAAAAGCAGTGTCTGGGCTGGGCCACCCAGTCATCTTAAATGACCTCATGCTACCAAAACCTTCTGGACAGGGTGAGGGTTTCTGGAAAGCTCGGTGGAAACTCAGGCTTCCTTCTGCTTACCTTATCTCGAAAAGACACACAAAAGGAAGAGAGCTATCAGTTAAAAATACAGAGAGTGTAAGGTGAAGCACACATATATATCTTTTACTAGTGAAATCTGCCTAACCAAAGCACATTGAGTGCTTCCCGTTTTTCGCAAGTAAAATATTCAGGTAAATCTCGAGAGTTTTCTAGCTATGCTGGAGTTTTAATTCATTAATTCTGCAGTAAATTCTGTAGGTAAATAAGTCATGTAGGTCTAATAATTAAAATAGCATGTCCTTATGCTACCATAGCCTTGCCCATGGAAGTTACATTTGACACAGTCTGGGTACAAACTGTAAGAGCTTTGATGCCAAAGTTCCTGAGGTAAAGCTGGCAATGCCTTCAGTTCCAAAGCACACCAGCACTTCTTGTTGCCACTGGTCTTACTGGGGAGGGCAGTTTCTCACTACAGCCTGCTGTTCAGGCTGGACTTCCCACTTCCATCAGACCACTGTGAGCTCAGGCCTGCTCCCTTCAGCTGCCTTTTTGGCCAAGGCCTTGCTCGTGGTCACACTCAGAGCTGATGGATGACAAGACTGCTTTGATCATGTTCAGAGCACCCTCTATAAAACGTGTGGAATGCCTTGCGAGCAGTACAGAGAACGAGTGCACCAAGAGCAAGGACAGTCAGTGCCTCTTTCCTTAAAACAGCAACCTGTCCTTTTCACTTGCAGGCCATGGCAATGCCACAGGAGAACAACTGAGGAGCACCAGCACGCGTTTGCACAAGACCTGCTGAATGTTGAACCAGGGACAGAAGACTCGTGTGGCTCTTTGTATACTTTGTGTGTAGATGTACACTAGGGCAGCTTCCAGCAAACCCCCATTTTCCCTGAGTGAATGGTGATCACGGGACACTAAGCCAGCTAGTGCCATCAACTACTTCAGAGGTTAGATGCCTTTCCTTGGGCTACTGCCAAGTCAGAATTAAGTAGTTTGTTTTCTGATTCTAGCCTCCTTTTGATTCTGCTTCTGTTAGCACACAGAGAGTATCAGAAATAGGGTTTTAAACATCATCTGGCACTACTTAATGGCCCTAGATGTATGTAAATTCTCAGTGTAATTAATAACCACGTACATTTGTAAGCTTCCAGTCACTTGTACCTATGAGTAGTACACTAGATACAATCAGCAGATTTTTTTTTTTTTTAATTAACTCTTTTAGGTTTTAATGATCTAAGCCATTTTGATAGTTTTGTGCATTTTTTACTTTTTTTTTTTTTTACAATTTCATTTTTCAGATCTTGTTTTAAACAGGAGCAGCAAAATGCTTCATGCACAGTGATTTTCAAAACTGGGCAGAGATTTGGGGTTTTAATAAGACTAATCATACTTAACACAGCTGATGTCCAGTTTCCAAAGTGTTCTGTGTAGCTACTGAAATCCTTTCAGGTAACTGAAATAAAACTGGATTTGTGCACAGATTTAATAGTTTTCAGCCTTTTTCTCTTTGTAACTGAGATTTTCATCACCCTTTATTAATGTCCACATTGGCCATAACCGTAAAAGACTTACTCAAGTAATTATCCTTTAAATAAGGATTTAGAAACCTGGAATTATTTCAAACACGCAGAGAATCCTGATGCCAATTAAACTGGTGGGAGATTTGCCACTGAGTTCACCGGTGCTTGGTTTTATTTTCAAATTTAACTACAAGGAAATCACCATCTCTAAAAAAAGTTAACTGCTTAAATGTACAAACATCACTGAAGCTGCCCTCACTGAGGCTGTGCTAATCACTGAACACAGATAGTACATTGATAGCAAATGTGTGGAATGGCTGATTAGATGAAGGCTCATTACTCAGTTAGCAATGTAAGTCTTAACAGTAATCTCTTTAGATCAGTCACACATCTTGACCAGCCCAGAAAATATTATTTACTTGGTGAGGCCGTTTCCAAGGAGGCTCTTTCAGATTTTCAGAAAATGCTTAAGCAGTGTCACAGTTTTAAAATTAAGCTATGACAGCCTGGTCTGCTGGTTGGTGACCCTGCACATAGCAGGGGGCTTGAAACTAGATGATCACTGTGGTGCTTTTCAACCCAGGCCATTCTAGGATTCTATGATTCTGTGGTTCTGTGATTCTATGACTTTGAATTTGCATTTACTCTTTGAGCCTGCAGGAAGGCTCTGTGTGCTTTGCACAGGGGAGGGAATAAAGATATGGAAGTAAAAGAGGAAGAGAAATGAAAGTCAAAGCGGACCTGGAGGCAAAAGAAGAGGAGGAAGCTGTAGCAGTGAGGACTGTCTGCGAGAAGTGGAACTGGACACTGTGCCAGTGGGCAGGAGAATTAAGGAGATGCACGGCCCCAAACTGGAAGTAATATTAAGAGCATTGACACCACAGACGTAAATAATGCTCTGATTTTTCTGGGCTCTGGCATACCCCAAGGTGTAGCATGGCTTGGTTTTTTTGTTTTGTTTTTGTTTGTTGTTTGTTTTGTTTTGTATTTTTTTGTCTTTCATGGGAACCAATTCTTGAAAAATCTTGTCAAGACAAATGTTGACCAGCTAAGATTTGACGTGGTTTGTCTTGTGAGCATCAGAGATGAGCTAAGGCAATGTCACCTGGGTGTTCTGCTTCTGCAGGGTCACTGAGAGCAGATAGCTCACAGCTGTGTCCATGCTTTTGCTTACTAGCTAAAATTAAAGGGCGAATCCAACAGTTCATAGAGCACAGGTTCTGTCAGGTCACATGATCTGAGAAGTTCAGAGACAGACAAGGAGCATAACAGTGATCGGAGAAGCAGTTAGCTGCACTGAGATCAGCAATATGGAAACTCAGGGGTACACCTCAGAGGTACATGTCTAGCAAATGGGACAGAAGAAATATTAGCAGAATAGATAGAAACCCTCTACATGAGTTGGCTCAAACACTGTTTACCCATGGTAAACAGAGCATCGTACATCACATAGAAAAATACAGGAATTCCAGTTTCAGAATAAGGTACTTATGCCTGGCATATTAGAGACAAGGGGATAGCATAGCCAGCATTATGGACACCAGTGCAAGAAATGTCAAGAGAAATGCCGAGCCAAAGACATACCACAGCCAACTTCTTTGCTAATGGCTAAGTAATAGCTATGTATCTTGTGCTCTAGACAGCACAAGCTAACACATATGGAAAGCAATTCAGAATCAATAAATACATATGTCACTGAAAAAGTAATGTTTCCTATTTGTTTCCATGGAAATTGTAGCAGATATAGAGAGCACAATAACAATATTTGATGGAGCAAATTCTCAGCTACAAATCAGTAGTTTTCAACATAGTCACCACCATTAGCTATGCATTTTCGCCAGCAGTGAATAAGAGCCTACATGCCTCACTCATAAAGTTCCGCACCGATGGATGTGATCACTGTCGCTGTCACCACTGCTGAAGCACTCCACCCATGACTTCACTGTGCTGACATCCACTGTTTGGTTTCCATAAACGTTCAGCAAGGATCTACGGATGTCAGTGGGTGCGAACTTTACCACATGAATGAATCCCATGACACACTTTTATTTCACATGCACTTCCATGTCAGATGCCATTCTGTCAGATGCCATTCTGCTGCCATCTGTCACATGGCAACAAAATGTAATGGAATGTTGGTGGGGGGATTCAACCTCTACTGCTGCACCACTACCATCCACCTCTGATGTCAAGGGCTAATGTGGTAAAATAGAAAGCATCATTTTTGGACCAGCCCCCGTATGACAGGATACAATGAGGAAGATCATGCTTTCACTTGCACAAATGTGTTCATGTAACCTGTGCTGACTTAAAACGCAGAAACCAGGAGTAGCAAATTAGTATTTACACATTATTATGGCTGAACAGCCAATGTATTAATCCTGGCATGTGAAAGTCCTTGGGCTCAGAGCAGTCCAACTGGCTAGCTGATGAGGCAGCAACGTGCCATAGGATGACAAATAGCTGTCACTTGGTAATGAACAGATGTTCAGTGTTTATGTGCTTTCAACCAGTAAGCGCTGTTGAGCAGGGTCACTATGAAGGAGGGCTGGTTCAACATTTGCTGGGGTTGCTGTGAAGTGGTCAGAGATACTGCTCTAAGCTATTAATATGGCTAACCCCATCAGGCTGACAGCAGCAGGTGAGTCTGAGGGTGATTTGGTGACTTCACTGCAAATCCGGTGAAGGAGATTCAACAGAAAGGTGCAGGGAGGCCAGACAATGCCAGGAGTACAGCGAGGTGCAGTATTCCCATCAGTTCAGCCAATTGCAAAGGTCTGTTCTTTTTGTTGTTCTTTTGGGGAGCCATTATTAGAAATTTTGAAGGTGAAGTGGTATATCAAAGACATTCTGTAGTCAGACAGGGTTTGTAGCTTAAAGTGGGAAAGGGCTGACAACAGGGACATTTTGGGGAATGCCACCTCAGTCTGTGTGGCTGTGGTTGATGAGGTTCACACAAGCTCACCAAGTTGTGTTGTGCTGACATGTGGCCAGCAGGTGAGCAGCTTTTTCTCTCCTCATGCCAAGTGTGGGAGCCCTGAAGCCTCTAACAGGAGCTGTTTCTGAGAGAGGGTCCCTTGCTGAGTAAACAGTTTCTAAATGTTCCTGGGAATAACTGCGCCTACAGTTACTTTAACTCACTACAAAATCCTAGAGTAAGCAGATAAGTTTTTTGTTTGCTTGTTTGTTTGTTTTTGCTTTGTTTTGTTTATGTAAACCTGAATGGCACTTATTTAAGTACCTTGAAATTTGGTTTTCTTCTTCTTCCTTTGACAATGTATAGAAGGACATAGCAGAACCACCTTACACATAGCTCTGTTTCCATTACAAACGTTTGGTGGTTTTTTTTCCTAAACCACAAAGATACAAGATGTGCTATTCACTAGCTAATCTTTATAGTTATTTTCCACACACCTGTCATGCTCAAGAGAAAGCTGTGTTGCAAGCATATAACCCTTCCCAGGTTAAAAGAGGTGATGTACCTATGGTGACTCTGCAGAGAGAAGCAGAACGTTTTGAAGCTCAGTGCTTCATCTGGAGGACTGCTCCAAAAGAATGCCTCCTGTTTTATTGTGTTGGCTCATGATGTCAAGGGCAGATGGTGGTGACATGGAAGTAATGTCTGAATCTTCCCACCAATATTCCGTTCTACGTTGTTGCTGTGGGACAGATGGCAGCAGAGGGGCAGTCTGACAGAATGGTGTCTGACATGGCAGTGTGTGCTTGCTTGCTGATTATTTACGGACACCAAACAGTGGACGTGAGCACAGCACGGCAGTGAGTGGTGTGTTTCAGCTGTGGCAATAGCGACAGTGGGCATCTCCTCTGGTACAGACTTATACAAGAGCAGCATACAGGCTCCTGTTCATCATTGGCAAAAATGCACAGCTAATGGTGGTAGCTGTGTTGAAAACCTGTGCTTTGTCAATTAGTGTTATTGTGCTCTTCCTACCTGTTGTAGTTTCCTGAAAATAAATTGGAGGCATTACTTTTGGAGTAGCCTGCATATATATTGTGCTCCTACCAGTTTATCCCATAAAAGCCTTTGCCATCCTTAACTCAGGCACTGGCAGTAACTCCAGCTCCTCTGACTGGTAAAGGAGAATTGCATTGGGCCTTCAAGTATAGTTCTGACCCCTATAGCTTGTGTGAAGCATTATTCAATTATCAATCTCAAATGCTTGACTCCTGTGGGTACTTAGCAACATTTTTTCAGGCATTTCTTCACAAGTGGATGACCCCCAAAATGGGGACAGATAAATGCTTCTGAACTGTTTGCTTATCCTTACAAACACAGAAAATGTTTGTTTTATTTCTTAAATAAATAAGTAACAAAACAATTTATCCTCCAGACCTGTCTCACCTCTGCTTTCACTATCCAGTTCCCTACAAAACTGCTGTACAAATAAATTAGTGCTTTATTTTCTATGAAAGACTAATCTCTGGACAACTGATGCACACTTCCTTCTTGACCCTTGAGAACAACAATGTGAAAAGTAACTACACTTGCAGTTTTTTCCAAGCTTGATATATCCTCTCCTGAACAACAGATATAAAAAATTCTGGTAATTGCCTCATAATTCACCTTATTTTTCATGCTCCTCCTTGCCCCTGGGACACATCACATGTTTGCCATTCGCACTCTGATCAAACAGACATGCATGTGTCTCTTCCCCTTCACCTATCTGCAGGCAGGTACAAAGCTTTGCCCTTAAAAGAGTTGCAAAACAGCAGTGGTGAGCCAGTGCAGAGACCTCCTGTCCATCACCTGCCTGGAAGATGGCCCTGATGCTGCCATAAGTACAAGGACAGGCAGCTCTGAGGAGCAGGAACAGCTCTGGAGATTAGAGAAGTGCTCTGTAAGTGCATCTGAGGTCTGGCAAAGTGCAGTTACAGCAGCCGTGGCTTGACCCCACTGAAAAGCTTTAAACCTGCTGGGAGGCAATGGGACCTTTGGCACACAACAATTTCACTGCGGTGACAAAGTCTCTGAGGGGGCCTGGAGTTACAGTTACAAGGATCTTTTCTTCTGTATGCACAGAGAAGGAAATGGCATTTGAAAAAGCTCACTCCAAGGGAAATGTGCAGAACAGCCCTCTTTAAACGTGGAGGCTGGAGGAAGATTTTGTCAGCTGGATATTTACTCAGCGTACACTGAAGTAGAAATGCAGTCATTGACTGACATAATGTTCTACATCCGTTGACATAATAGTTCTTATTTTAAGCCTTCACTGGAAATGAGTGCTTAATTTTGGTTAAATTTATCACCTGAGGCTTCAGACTGTGGCCCGCAATAAACATGGTTACTGACAAATGGAAGAGGAACTCACTCGTGGCTTCAGAAAGGCCTCAACACCTGTTGCTTCGTGCCGGCCCGGAGCAGTCAAAACTACGTCAGCCGGGCAAAAGGAAAGTGTGAAAGGAAAAACCTCCCCCTGTCTCATTGCATGAGTTAAAGCAAACAAAACTCCTCTCTGCTTTTGCACTTCACCTCATTGCTTCGTTGCAGCATGAGCTCATGAAGGAGATACTTTCATTTCTAGTACCTACTTCGGGGTTCTGATATCTTGGAAAAATAAAACCCTTGTGTTACAGTTTGTGATTTAGATTCTGGTCCCTGCTGTGTTGGTACAGCACACTTGAAAAAACAGCTCAGGTTATCTGAAGACGCCCCAGTCTTTGTATCACTGCTAGCAAGCCCATCAGGGCATTTTGCAGAGGTGTGCAATACTGCAATTGTAAATTTTCTCATACCAAAAGCAAGAAAAGTACTCAAAGTTCTTAATGAAAAAGAAGTGGTAAGGTACAAGAATGCAACTTATCGTTGCTTCTCAAATGCAGTGTGCTATTGCCAGAGCTGTCCATCCATGGGTAGATCTCATGCCATGTATTAGACTCTGATATGCCACATGAGTTGAGTCATGCGTTCACTACTTAAATAGCTTGAACTTTTGCAGCATTTAAGTCCCTAAAACTCCTTATTCCTTTTTTATCAAACTGTGGTATGAGAGCAATATGAAGTCCTTTGATAGGAAATAAACTGAAGTACAGTCAAACTGGTAACTTTTTGTCATAGATGACAGAAAGCTCTGTGAAAGTGCAGCTAGTTTTCCACCCTCTTAACTAGTCTGTATTGCTACTGCTGTCTGACATATCATCAGCTTCCATGGAGAGCCAAAGTATAAGGAGAGGAAATGGCTTTGTGAAGAGTTGATAGCTGAGTTGCCTTGCACTTCTATTGTAACAACACAAATGTTGAAAAAGGATCTGGAAGTATCAGATGCTATTTTATGGGGAAGGCCCATTCCCACAGGAGATAACGCAACATTTTTTAGCAGTCTTTGAACTCTGAATCATAATCATAATATTCAATAAAAGCACTTTTCATCATCAAAAAATCCCAAACACTTGTGCAGGTCTTTTCACAGAGCTTAAAGTGATTCAAAACAAACAGAATGTTATTTCCATGGAATCATACTGAAAAAAAGGCAGGGTTTTGAAAACTTGTTGGAGTTGAGCAAAAAAAGACCTAAATATTGACATGTAGAATGCCTTTGGAATTCCCATCTTTGAACTGGTGGGGCAGCTTGTAAGTAAGTTAATGAGTCAAAGAGTTACTGCAGTATTAAATGCTCACCTCACATTTGAGGTGAACACTAAATGTTCACTCGAGTGAAAAGCCATTTCTTCGGAACAGTTGATTCTCTCTGTTTGGATACCTGAAAAATACCTCTTACTATCACTTGAAATAAAATGAAGCGATTGCAAATGACTGCACATTTTCAGTGCCTCAAGCTTGGGTTTGTGACCTCTGTTCTGAGCAGGCTGTACTGTGGTACAGAGGTTTGAAACTGTGGGCTATCAGCTGTCAGATTAGGTGGCTGAAACAGCTGTACAGTTCAGTGAGGAACACTTGAGATCATGACTCACCACCAGTGAACTAGAATGGACGAAGTCATTACCACTTACAGCCATCTACCTGCCCATCTGTTTTCCAAAGACCAGTCACAGGGCTAGCTGAAGGTGCATTTGAACACTGCAGCCTGTGGCTTTACCTATAAAGACAAACTGAAACTGGTGTCCAGTTGATGTTACACGTGGAGTGGTAAGTCACCAGAGTTCATGAGCAGCTGCACATCTTTTCAGCTATTCTTGGTTTAGAGTGGGAAGGAAAGGACGGTAGTCAGGTCACAGTTGAATTCAACCACCAGCTACATCCAGGGGGTTGGGAAACAAGAAAATATGCTGATGTTGCACCAGGTCCACCTGCTGGATGACAACTTGGAACTACAGTTTCTTGCAGGTGCTGTAATGGTGTTGTTAAGGAATATAACATCCTGAAGCTGCTTCAGCTTGCTTTTTCTCATGGATGAGTAGCAACACATTAAGTCAGCATTTAGGTTTATCTACATACTACCTCATGCTCTGGGATCGTGGATTTGATTACAGATTCAAATAACCAGGATCTAAATATCCATACATGAAGTATTACACAGCATAGAAGGAAAAATGATGATCTTGGATCAAACAGTCCTTTTGGCAGTGACCCCAAAGTCATAAGACTAAAATCCCTCACTTAAATAAGCTGCCTAACAATTTTTTTTTTAACACTTCTCCATCAAACTCATAGTCTTCCTAGGATCTTGTAAGATCTCGCCATTACAGATTCCTTTTTGAGGACTCTGAGGGAAATATTCCTCCTGAAAATATCTGCAAATATTGATTGGTGAAAGGGCAACTACTTAACAGTAAAAAACAGTGTGATTTCTCAATGTTATTGCTACCCTTACTACTGTGCTGCAAATAGCTTATGTCAAACATTAAGAGTGCCAAGAAAAGATTTATTTCTGTTTAGTAAGGACATTAAGTTCCTATTAAGGGCCAAAGTACACAGTCTTGTCTACAAAGGTCGGGACACCATGGATTAAGGTAGATAGTAGACATCTCTTAAAGCAATCTCATTTGAACTGCTCTTGTTTATATCAGGAAATGTTCTTTTTGTTAGTGGAGCAGTGTTAGAGAACTGATGCAGCACACTCACTGATCTGATCTGTGCATGTCAGGCTCTTAAATGCTTTGGGAATGTTGCAGGTCTGTGGCACAACAACCAAGCACAAATCCTTTATTAGCTACCTGCATCTTGGCACTGGAGCTCAGAGGCCAGCTGTTCTACACTTCTCAGGTTACCTCTGTATCTTCCAGAATTGTCTGTAGCTTCTCCGTACTCCTCTTCTGGCATCACCTCTTCATATGATCCTCACAGGCAAACGTGAGGCATGGAGAAGATAACCACCTCACAAAAATCACAATGAGGTTGGGTCTTGTAACTTGTTTTTACCGTTCTGGAGTTAGTAAGAACACTATCCCAGAAACTCTTGCAAACCAAAATATGACGTCTTTGTGCAAGCACTATTAGACCAGTTAATAGAATAGGAAAGATGGACGAGGATTCTGGCACATGTGACCTTTTACAGCATGAAGACAACAAGCATGTATGATCTAATCTTGGAAGAAATTCATGGCTGAGATGGCAATCTGCTGTTTTAAAGAAAGTTTCCCGACAGAGTTGGACCCTGTTACAGGTCAGTAATATGAGCAAAATGGTAGTAATGGTAATGATGGAAACAGTAATAAATACAATCTAATTGACAGGAAATTTGTGATAAGGTAATAGTTCTATTCAGAAGAGCTCTTCAAACAAGTGCTTTTATAAAAAATCTGATTTTTTGCCATTGTCTCCCATGGCAGCAGAACTGGACTCAGCGGCGTTGAAGTGTCTCTACCTTTATGATACTGACAGTAATGTTTTTCTTTTTCGGTGCTGGAAAGGGCATCAGCGAGGCAGTAATGTTCTTCACACCTGTTAGGTCCCCGTCAGCTTGGGCAGCTATCATTTACAAATTCCTGCGAGTTAAGTTGCATCAAACAGGGAACAGATTGTTCTTCCAGGAGTTGCCAAAAATGGACCAAAAATGCCTGGGCTAGGGCCTTAGTGCATGGGGCCAGAGATCGTGATGCTGTATTCTGGTTCCAAACTACTTGTTTTCAGCACTTTCCTTTGCTGAGTGCAATGTTAGTTCATCTCAAAGGAATTTGTTTGCTGTTTTCCACTTTTTTCAAGCTTCTTTCCTGGTTGGCTTTCAGCTGAGAAAATCACGTTTTTCAACAAACACAACATTTTTCCACCAGAGTTGCAGTTAAATCGTATTTTTAGTTCACTTCTTCTCCTAAGCTGTTAAGTATCCCTACTATTCACTGCGACAGGTTGCTTGGTCTATAGTTGCATTTTACATACTCCAATACAGACGAAGTTCAGACAGTGTCTTTATTGCTGGTCGTTGGTCAGTAGAATCTCACTGAAATGAATGCTGTGTGAACAAGGCAGAATGCTCAAGGTTAAATGTAACCACAAGCCCTCTTGGCCTGGTTGCACAGCAGTAGCTGGAAAACAGTTTGATTACTTTTGGCTCTGATTCAAAGCCTCACTTATTGAAGTTCTCAGTGCTTCTCCCTTAGCAGTGAAATACTTTGAATCTTAATACAGTTCAAAATAGAGCACATATTACGTCACATTCTGATAAAATTCTCCACTTTCACTTGAGAAGACAGAAACTTAAACACTGTTCCATACGATGCAAACACTTAAAGTCTATTCAACATTTTAGCCTTTCCTTGACTGATTTTATTTTATCCTCTCTAGAACACTAACTCAACACCTATAACATCAGCTAAACTGACCAAGAAAAAGCAAATTTTGGATTTCTGGGGGCTAATTTTGCCCGTTCTGAGAATATAAATGAAATAAATAGATAAGGAAGATGCTTTCCGGAAGGATTTTTAAAATAAAAATAATTACATTTTGTGATAGTTTATGACAAATGCAAACAACTGTATCTGTGTGTATAGATAGCCAAATGTAAAAAACTGTATCCATACACAACTATGAGCATGCCTGCAGTAGGCAACAGGGCAGTGGGAGTCCCAGAGCAGAAAACACTCTTTTTGGTGCAAGAGAGAATAGAGTACAACTTGTGCTCTTTTCTCTTGGATCTAACTAGAAATGCTCGGCTTTTTTTTTTTCAATTGTCTTTTTTTTATTGTACTGCAGTTGAGCTGACTTGTTGGGCTGAAAACCACTCACCAGTTGCTTCTCTTTTAGCTTTGGTGCTATATTTCTCAACAGCTTTAGATTGACAGCTAACACTCAGAGCAGCTAAGCTACATTCTGCTGAATATCTCCTATTTTACTAGAGGGCTTTCACTCAGTTTACAGCAATTTTCAGTTCCTGGCACTGCTTTTAAAATAAAACCCTGTCATGTAGCTTTAACAAGTGTGCAAATCAATTATTTGATGGCTTATGCTCTACTTTATTACACTCATGTGGAGCTGGTGAAATCATGTACTTATATCGATCTGAGCTCAAATCAGGGTTGAATTCCGACCTCGGATGTATTCAGTTAGAATTCCTGCTGATTTCAGAAGAACCAAGCATATTCAGACAAGGCTCAGCATTCGGACTTCATTCAGAATATGGTCAGTTTCTGCTTCTCGTTCTCTAGATGTAGACCATATGTCAAAAACATTGCCCATTTCAGTTTTATATCTATATATGTATACAGAAATAAGTTTTGCTTGTCTAAAGAGGGATCTCTTTTTATCACAGTCATCTGACCCCAAATGAAACTCACAAAGCTAACTCCCAAATTGGCCAACTGCAGCTCTCCAAACCTGCCACTGCTTTTGCATGCAAAATGAGGACAGGTCACATTTCCCTGTTGACACAAAGGTATGCTTTGTGGCAAAGTACAGGCATGATACAGTTGGCTCTGCCTGTCTGTTTTACAAGAAAAGCATTACGTAAGTTCTTACTGTTAATGTCCCACAGCCAAAAACCTCATGAAAAATGATGTTTTATCCGCTTAGATGGTGACTAGTTAAGTTCATGTACAAATAGCTAAACCGATTTAGCAATTACATTTTTCAAATGATCATCTTGCAAAAGGAGAAACAACCCACCCAAAAGTAATACAAGTTTGACAGGCCTCAACAGGAGCGGCCAGATGTTTTTAGCACTTACTTGAGTGCCTTTGCAACAGAGTGCATAAAAACTTGAAGATAAGATGGAGTTTTCTAACTGCTTCTGTACAAACACACAGCAAGAAGTTTCCCACCACAGGAGCTGTGCCTGGAGACAAAAGCACAAGTTTCGTGAAGCTGAAATGGGTTAGATTTGGGAAGAGGAGAAATCAGATTTAGTGCAAAAAGAGAACGTGAGGATACAGATAAACCCTGAGACAGCCTTGCTCACCTGACCAGTATCATCATATCATCATATTTGTATCATTTATATTTATATATATCAGACGGTAAGAGTATATGGAGTTGAAATAAAGACTCATGAGTCAGTATTAATTTAATTAATTTTTACAAGATTCTAATTCCAGAGAGGGAAATCATTTATTTTTTAAATTCTTGAGAAGCGTTCTGAGATTTTTTTTATTTTTACTTTTGTCTGCTTTTGTCTTTGGATTGTTGTTTTTTTAGTAATTGTACTGCAAGTACAAAGGCCCGACCAAAGTGATGGCTGCATTGCTGCAAATAAAATTGTCTTTTTGTTGTTGTTGTTGTTGTTTTTTTTTCCATCAGGCTTATTTTCCTAATTTTCCTCTGAAAGCATTTCTAATGGCTCTTGTTTATAAGATTTTCTGCATTAAGTTTAAAAAATTAAAGTCGAAAGCAAAATTGCCATCTACATCTATTCCTTCTACTCAAACATCTCTTCTTCCACCATCTTGCTCCCAAAACCTCATGTCCACAAATCTTCACTGATTCTTTTCAAGAGTGAAATCAATAATTAGAGCAATGTTGTTGTTAATGTTATAATAGAAGTCTGACACAACAGTCCAGAATAACACATTCAAAGGAAAGTTTGAGGTTAAGGTGAAGAGATCCATACGCATTTGAAATACTGAAAGGCTGATGACACCAGTAATGTGGAAGAGGACACTTTCTTTATCAGCAAAGGTCACTTTCAGAGTCTGCATACTTAGGAGTATGCCAGAGAAACCAATCAACCAGAGAACAAACTCTCAAATACACTTTCTCAAAGTACTAAGAAATGTGTGTTTTTGAATAGGTTTATAATCACTTTTACAGCTTTTCCCTATTTTTAAAAATTCTCATGCTGGTATTTCTACTGATTCTGTTATTTCAATATTGCTTCTGAAGCAACAGAATATTCTGAAATATTGAATTGTATAAATCTTAGCAGAGAAACAACTCAAACATATTTGATGCAGAACCTTTATTCCTGGTATAGTCTCATGCTGGATATCAGGACTGATTCTATCTCGTGCACTGTATAAGCATTCACAGTTCCCATCTCTGAAATGCAAGCCTTTCTAAGCACATCAACCCATGTAAATTCCAGGTTGCTCCCATGTGTCTGACGGACAAAGGCGAGTGCATTGGTGTTGCAATAAAAAGCTTTCTGAAGTGGGACTTTCAAAAGTGAGAGCTCAAAATACTGGAAAAAGATAGAAGTGTCAGTGGCCTAGAAGTTCTATAGGAACGTGTTGAAATCCTTTTAGTAGGCAACTTCGTGTAAATACAGCTTTAAAACATCAAAATCATTTGCTATTAAATAATGTGAAACCAAAAGTATGAGCCTATTTCTTCCATTTCCAAATCTAGCCTTAAAAAGGCAAAGTTTGTAGTAATCTATGCAAAAAACAAGCTCTCTCAGCAGTATCTCCTTGACTTTGCTTTCTCCCACCATGGAAAACTCAAATACCAAGTAACCCAGCATTTTTAAGTTTGCCTTTCATCCATCCAACTGGTTTTGCAGGAAACAAAATACCCAGTGGAAACTAACAGACTCTCACAAGGTAACAGACTCATGGGAATGGGAGGAATTCTTCCACTGAGCTCAGAGGTCAGCGCTGGTCTGGTTCTCAGAGGAAAGAACTGAATACAAATATTTTTAATGCTTTGCCTGGCTTTCCAAAATTCAGTACGCTTTCAACAAAAGACCTTTTTTGATTCTCTGAAAGGAGCAGATTTTTGACATTGAGGAGGAGGTGTTCAGTTTCACTATCAGCTCCTTCCAGTCAAAGCTGCAATTCAGCGAGCTTTCACCAGCAGGTAGGAGAGGTGTCAGTCAGTGGTCAAATAATGACATGAGTAGAGCCTTTGTAAATATTTCTGCTCTGCCTTCGAAAACAAACAAGGCAGAACAAAAAAATCTTTTGACAGTGTGTAAAAAACAGAACTGAAGTGTTTTAACAACATGTCCTGGGTAGAAAGCTGGCTGTACGAACCCTTTAAATGTTCTTTTCTAGCTGGAGCAGAACTTGTGATTGGGGCTCTGACCATCAGGCAGCCCAGCAAAGCGGCTATGTGCGAGTGAATTGGTTGGTTGCATATTTATTCACATTCCTGAAGTATTTTGCCATCACCATTGCATTCATTTCCCTTTCGGAGACATCAGCAAGACACTGAGAAGTTTCCAGAATTTAATTCATATCTAATATATTGCAGAATCTGCCGGATGAAGCCCTTACTTAGTGATTTCCTTACCTGGGAAAATAAGGATTTTGTTCTGTTTCCTTTTTTTAAATGCTGATTACATTTACTGTCATGGGCTCAGTTTTGCTGTTGGCAGCACTAGCAGAAAGCAGCAGATAAAACATCCTTGCATAAAGTTCTCTGCATAATGTCCCAGTTCAATTAAGTCATGTATGAATGCAATGGACTTCAATTACTGGGATGTTTGGAACTATTCCTAGATTTGAAGAGACAAACACACTGCTGAGCTGTTGTCCAGTTTCTGAGGAGTTCTGCTTGTACTCCACTGGGAGTTCCACCAAAATTAATGAGACTCTTACTCCTGCAGTGAAGTGCTACTACACACAGAATGAAAGTAGCAGTAATAGAGAAGATTTTTTTCAGGCTTCTTGGTTTAGGCACTAGAGGCAGTAAGAAAAGAAGAGCTTCAAGCTAACAAAGAAAATACTTTTCATGTGTATAAGATTATAATCATTTGAATAGGATAGTCTCAATGATGTGTATTTATGACAGTAACTAATTAAAGAGTAGCAGGACAGAACCATAGAATCACAGCATGGCCTGTGTTGCAAAGGAGCACAGTGCTCATCCAGTTCCAACCCCCTGCTGTGTGCAGGTCGCCAACCAGCAGCCCAGGCTGCCCAGAGCCACATCCAGCCTGGCCTTGAATGCCTGCAGGGATGGGGCATCCACAGCCTCCTTGGGCAACCTGTGCCAGTGCCTCACCACCTCTGGCTGAAAAACTTCCTCCTAACATCCAACCTAAACCTCCCCTGTCTCAGTTTAAAACCATTCCCCCCCTGTCCTGTCACCATCCACCCTCATAAACAGCCGTTCCCCCTCTTGTTTATCTGCTCCCTTCAAGTACTGGAAGGCCACACTGAGGTCTCCCTGCAGCCTCCTCTTCTCCAAGCTGAACAAGCCCAGTTCCTTCATCCTTTCCTCACAGCAGAGCTGCTCCAGCCCTCTGCTCATCTCAGTGCCCCCTCTGGCCCCGCTCCACGAGCTCCACATCCTTCCTGTGCTGGGGCCCCAGGCCTGGATGCAGTGCTGCAGATGGAGCCTCACAAGAGCCGAGCAGAGGGGGACGATCACCTCCCTCTCCTGCTGGTCACCCCTTTTTCATGCAGCCCAGAACACAGCTGGCCTTGCAGGCTGCAAGCGCACTCTGCTGGCTCAGCGTCCAGCTTCTCGTTCACCAGGACCCTGAAGTCATTCTCCACAACCTTGAGGTGCACAATAACACTTGCAAAATTGAATATTCAAAGATATTTGGCTAAATTTATAAATGCAACTGCTGTTTTTATGGTAAATTGTCTTCAGTTTTAACCTCCACCAGAGATGGCAGAAGAATTGCTGATAACTCACCCACTGTGGTGGACTCACGAGTAACACCGCTGTTGTTGGGCTGCATTGAGATGCCTCGGAACATAAATTCTCTCATGAAAATTCAACCAAAGACTTCCTATCCTGTGCCCTGTGTTTGTGGGAAACTTGGTATTTTTACAGGATAAGCTCTTCTCTGGTCATATGCAACAAGTTAGTTTCTTGTCAGCCATCTGGCATCTTTTTGCATGCCAGTTAATACCTTCTGGCAGGGTAAAAGTCTATGACAGAATTGTGATGTTTTCAGGAAAACAATTTTCAGCAGTTTTCTAAAGTAAAACCAACAGTTCCCCTTAAGACAGGTCATGCCATTGCTACGCCATTCTGCACAGATTTAAAGCCAAATTAACCTGCATCTTTTATCCCCAGGTTCTTCAAGGTCGGTTTAGTTGACTGTAACCTTCAACTAAAATTCAACCAGACTTAGTAAAATTCCAGTTCATGTTCACTTAACAACATTGTCTTTACAGCAGTCACGCTCCCTGTTTTCAGATGCATTTGGTAGGAAGGTCTATGAGTCTTTTGTCACTGGGAGAAGAAATACATTAAATTCCAAGACCTAGAAGTACTGTAAATGCAGGAGGTAACCCTTGGGCAAGCATAGGTCTTTTTTCTTCTGTAAAAGAAGACACCTGTTAATGTTTCTGTAGTGCTACATTTCTGCACACAGAACATCAAAATATTTGGAAAAGAGTGTCTGGGGAAGGCATTTAAGTAAGTTCGGATGCTCAGGAGAGATATTTGTCCCAAACAGAAAGACATTCTTCCAGGCAGCCATGGCTTTTTTCAGTATATCAATGTTCATTTAGAAACAGAATTTGGAACTTATATGTCTGAAGATAAGATAGATACATATTTGAATCTTCAGATGGAGAACAAGCCTGCAACATCTGCTGAGGGGAATTCTGCTGGTTAGAATTCAGGCTGGGAAAAACATCCTCAAAATCATGCAGTATAACCCATAACCCTAATTTAAATCAGACTCACACAGAAGGAAATGAATGTAAACTTCTGAGGAAGAAGTAATTTCTAATTACTGCCAGCACTGAGAATATGTTCTTGTGGTTAGATGGAGGAACACATGCAGAGAAGAGAAGCCTGAAGCGTAGGACTTGGGCTCGAGTCCTGTGGAGCTTGGTGTAGCAAATTGTTTTCTTCAGCAGCCACTTTTGCAGCAGGGATCTTTCCATCTTGTCCTGGCTAGAATGGTGCAACCAAAGGCTTGCGGTGTAGAGCAGAATAAAGCTGGGTGGGTCCTGGTTTTGTTCTGGCACAGCATCCTTATTGCAGTCCCTAAAATCAACACTTAACATTATGAATTTGAAACGCCTGTAGCAAAATACTGTTTTTCCAGATCTTTATCTATGATGTGTGACTATTTTGCCCACTGAAGTCAGTAAAGTAACAGTGACCTGAATAATCTGAACTTAATCCTGCCTGCTGCTGGGAGTCCTCGCCCTTGGTGCTTCCCTCACATGCTTTGCAGTAGCAGAGGGAAAAACACTAGAGAGAAGTGATATTTTCATTCTAAACCAGATAACATTTCTTTTTTCTTCTTTCCCTTTTTATTTTATTTTATTTTATTTTATTTTATTTTATTTTATTTTATTTTATTTTACATTGGTTACTTCTTTCTGAATTTGTCAACACCCACTCAAAGGGATACTCTAGTTGAAAACCAAATGGAAAATAATGAATACCAGGCGTGGAGATCTAGCACAAACAAGCTAAGAAATTATGTAAATACAACCAGCAAGTGGTGTAACACAGTACTGGCAGATGCGTGGAGCAAAACAGTTGGTGCTGAGGACATAAAATGCTGCAAATCATTCATTTCAATGGGTTTTATTTCAGACTAGTCTGATTTGTGAACTGGAAGCCCTATGAAGCTGGGGCTCATGAGAGACATTCCAGAGGTGCATCTTCTGGGCTGCTGGTACCTGGAAATAATCCACACTGAGTGCTGGAAGACCTCCCTGCAGAACGGATCACTACATGGTATGTGGGAGTGATCAGGAGTTTTGCTTCGAAATTGCACCCTTGATCTCAGCTAGATTACAAGAGCTGCTCTGATAGTAATGCCTCCTGCTTTGTTCTGTAAGCCTGTGACAACAGAGGCAGACATTTGTATGGCAGTAGAGGTCAAGCCTTCCCACCAGTACTGAATTACATTTTGCTGCCATGTAGAGGGGCAATCTGACAGAATGGTGGCTGATGCGGAGGGGTATATGAAGCCAAGGTGTGGAACTGAACTCCTAATGTGGAAAAAATGGAACCCACTGACATTCACTGATGCTTGCTGAATGTTCATGGGGACCAAACAGTGGCTGTGAGCACCGTGAGGTGGTGGGTGGTGTGTTTCTGTCAACGGTTTACGGGCTGCAGTGGTGATAGTGAAAGACAAGCCACATGCCAAGTGGCCATGCAGAATTTTGACCATGGCATGCAGGCTCTTGTTCATCACTGGCAAAAATGTGCAGCCAGCGGCAATGACTATGGTGAAAACATAGCTTTGTAGCTGAGAATTTGATCTACCAGATAGCATTATTGTGCTCTCTGAATCTGCAGTAATTTCCCTGAAAATAAATAGGAAGCATTACTTTCTAAGCAAACTACGTATAATGTAGAAGCATGGTTTGTCACTCTGCCCTCGAAAGGCCTCGGCTGTATGTCTTGCGGTAAGTACACATTTTTTTGTGTATTCAGATAACCAATGATGCTTTATATTTAATGAAGTAGCAACTCTACAGAGCGAAGACAGTCAATAAGAGGTTAATCTGAAGTTACTAAAGCAATCCATAAGTATACTTATTTGACAATAATGCTTCCTGTAGTAAGCCTGAAACCTCTGCTACCATCAGCATCATAGATGGTGATACCACTTTCCAAAGCACAGTCAGACGTGGTCCTGACAGCTGCTCTGAATTGTCATGTTGCACATTCCACAGTTTAAACAGTAATTTATTTTGCAATCTCTGCATCATCAGCTCTGGGGTGTTTGTCCATAATGTTTAATGTTTAAAGAGGTCAATATTTGAAGAGATCTGTGACAACAAAGAAAACCTCTAGACTGTTGGAAAGTTAATATGTCACACTCCGATGGTGACATGATCTAGAACTGCCAGTGGCAAAATGTTTGTGCCTGTGTTAAGATGAGAAATTACAGTGCCAAGGAGAAAGGGGGAAAGGCTTTTTAAAACAAATGACGCAGTTTCTGAGTATCTCAGTAAAGTTCACCAGAGCTTAAAGGAAAAACTTGATTTGTTAATCCTATTCAGGACATGGAGTGAAAAAAGAAAAAAGAAAAAAAAAGAAAAGAAGGATGGAGAGTACCAAGTGTGTTGTATAGGGTTTGCAAATACAGACGAATGAATGTTCTTGCTGCTCTGCCTCCTCCTCCAAGTCAGCATGGCTCTTTTAGGTTCTCAAATGAATTCTGGAACAGAATATGACAGTAAGTGGCAATGAAAGCTGCTACTAGAAGAACTGAAATTAGTGTGTGGTATGAACAATACAAAGAAGACAGCAGTAAGGAGGGTCCCTTCACACGCTAGTGACCAAGGTTAGTATCTTCGTCTCTGCTAGACTGCAGTCCTGGGCATCTGCCTGTCCTGCATCCCTCCCTCTCTCCAACAATCCCTCCAGCATTAAAAGCCCACGGCAGAAACATTGGGAGGAACACCCTGCCTTCCTGCAGGGAGGGTGTTTTCCTTCACAGCTGTGAGTGAAAGGAAAACTAGTGCCAAATGCAGAGTGCAGGCAAAAGGCATCTGAGACAAATCCACAGTTATCAGAACTGCAAAGATAATTTTTGCTTTATAAACAAGGTTATTGGATTGGTGAAGGAACTTGTGATTTCATGTCATACATCTGATACATAGGCATAGTATTTTCATCTGACTTCTGTTAAGTCATTCTTGTAGGCACAAGGAAAATTATTTCACTGAACTGTGAAGTATCTTTGAATCTAGAATGAATGTAGTTGAAGCATCAGGCATCCTGATGATTTGCATTCTTGATTGGGCATCCTTGATCTGCAATACTAGCTCCAAAGATTTTTAATTTTGTCTTTCTCATTCTGTTAGGAGTTGTGGCCATTTTTTTCCAGATACTCAGAGCAGTTCTGATATTTTGTGAAGGTATTAAAACATTACCTGACTTTTTTTTCAACAAGAAAGTTTGGTGTTCCAAGCTGAAGTAATAGCTCACTTCTATCACGGCTAATAATATCTTTATCTCTTTGTCAGTAATCTTTGTGCAAAAGGAGGACAAAATATAATTTAACACTCCTAAATAATACTTCTAAATAAATAGGAGGTGTGGATTGTTTCCCTGAACTGATCTTTGAGAACAAGGATCTCCATAGTTTCAGAAAGGCATGAATAGTTTCTTGTAAGTTGAAAAGAGAAACAGAAACACGACATCTAAAATCTTCTGAATTGTCAAATCTCTACTGCTCTCTTTCTGTCTGCAGTCTTAAAAATGCTGTGAAGTTAAGGCACAATGCCAAAAGTTTCAGATCCAGTGCTGAACTGGCATAGTGTCAAACGTTGCTAGTTCCATTCGGATGCCAAAACATGACTACATCTCTAACTACTGCCTTCTACACATCCTATTCCAAGGCTAGACACTGCGTTTTTTTGTATCTCCTTTACAGTTTCAATGCTTGCTTTTCCAAGTTTTTCTCAAGCACCAATCTCATCAGCTGGCAAGAAAGTATCTTGCATACTAAAATTTCTTCTTCAGTGTTAGCTTTTCATGAAGGTCTTTTCTCTGCAATGGGACAACAAGAGCCCCAGAGCACACATGCTTTCCTTCAAAAGCGGGGCACTGAGTGCAGTATTGCCCTGCCAGCGACATCCTGAGCCTGATCCTCGTTAGCACTGTATGAATCCATTCAGGGACTGGCCACTGCTATTTGAAAAGCAAACAGGCTGCAGTAGATGGGATCCACTCAACATCCTCACAACTGACTCATACCTCAGAAGTTCCACGTCACTACAGCAGTAGTAGACCATCATTTGCAAACATGTTTGGTCACACAGGCTTCTATCTAATGCATACTCAGATTGACACCAGTGTGTAACTAAGAAATCTCAGTCTTAACTTTAAGCTTAATAACATTCCTGCTGAACTCATTGGAACTATTCCCATATTAAGAAATGCTGTGGGATCTGTCAGTCAAGACTGTCATCTCCCAAATCTTCTTCAATATCCTTCCTGGTACAAACGTATATGTGTATTGAAGCACCTGACAAAATGGCAGACTGGTAACCTGGCAGTACTTGATATTATAACACTTTCAACCAAAGTTCTGCTCTCTGGGAGAACCAGTAACTCCTACACAGAAGGGACAGACGGGACTCTCATCCTGGTAGGGCACTTCAGCTACCCAGAAGTCTGCTGGGAAGGCAACAGGACAGGCTCCAAACGATCCAGGAAGCTGCTGGAGTCCTTTAAGGGTAATGTCTCGGTCCAGGTACTGGATGAAGCAACCAGGCATGAAGTGCTGCTGGACCTGGTGCTCACCAATCCAGAGGAGATCATTAACAAGTTTAAGACTGGAGGCAGTCTGGGCTGTAGCAACTATGCCCTGGTTGAATTCTTGATCTTGAAGAACATGGGCCTGCCAAAGAGCAGAGTCTGAACCCTGAACTTCAGGAGAGTGAACTTCCATCTGGTTAAGAAATTACTGGATGAGATCCCCTGAGAAACTGCTCTTAGAGACATGGAAGCCTTTTAAGGACACCTTTCTGGGAACACAAGCGCTCTCCATCCCCTGGCATGAGAAATTAAGAATAGCCTGGAAACTGGCAATAAGGACCACAGGTCAAATGGAGGGACAAGAAGGAAATGTACAGGCAGTGAAACTAGGGATGTGTGGGCTGGCAAAAATAGAGAGCTGCCATTCAGCTATATGGAGATGTGTTGAGGAAAGCCAAGGTACAGACGGAGCTGAACTTAGCAACAGATATGTAAAATAACCAGAAGGGTTCTGCAGGTTCTACACTGGTCAGAATACACAGGCATCTCTAAAAAACTGGAAGCAAGAACTGGCTTCAGTAGATGTGGAGAAGGCTAAGGTATTCAACAAATTCTTTGCCACAGTCTTCACTGGCAGTCAAGCTTCCCACATCTCTCATGCCCCTAAACCTTTAGGCAGGGCTTGAGGGAGCAGAATTTCCATTGCAGCAAAGAGCAAGTTAAAGTGCACCTTCTGAGACTAGATGAATACAGGCATACTGGACCAGATGACGTGCATTCCAGGGTCCTGGAGGAATGGAATGAAGCTGATGCTAAGACACTCTCCATCATATTTGAAAGGTCATGGATGTCAGACAAAGTCTCCAGTGACTGGACAATGGGAAACATCACTCCCATTAATAAGAATGAGGAGTCTGTTCCTGAGAACATCACTGAGCAGATCCCCCTGGAAGCCATGTTAAGTCACATACAAGACTTGGTGATCTGAGAGAGCTAGTCTGGTTTCACCAAGGGCAGATTGTGCCTGACCAATTTGGAGGCCTTCTATGATGTAGTGATGGTGTCTGTGGACAAAGGAAAGGCAACTGACATCGACTACCTGGACTTGTGTATGGCCTTTGACATGGTTTCACACCACATTCTTATCTCTAAATTGAAGAGAAATAGATATGAAGGCTGGACTATTTGGTGAATAAACGGTTGGATGGTCACAGCCAGGAGGCTGGGAGGTTGTGGTCAATGGCTCTATATCCAGGCACAGGCCTGTGAGGAGTGGTTTTCCCAAGGGGTCAGTCTTGGGACCAGTGGGATCAAGTGTAGGTTTGCAGGTTTGCAGCAGGTTTGCAGATGATACCAAGGTGAGTGCACAGCTGATACAACACAAGGAGAAATACCATTCAGAGGGACCTGGACAGACTTGAGAAGTGGGTCCATTAGAAGATAAAGGGGTTCAACAAGATGAAATGCATGGTGTTGCACTTGGGTCGTGGCAATCCCAAATACATGTGCAGGGAGAAGAATTTACTGAGAGCATCCCTGAAGAGAAGGGACGGACGGTCCTGTTCGATTAAATGGTGGACAGGAACCAGCAGTGTGCACTTGCAGCCCAGAATGCCAACTGTATTCTTGTCTATATCTAAAGGGGTGGCCAGCAGGGCAAGAGGTGACTATCTCCATCTGCTCTCCCCTTGTGAGGGCGCATGTGGAGTACTGTGTCCAGACCTAGGTCTCCCAACTCAAGAAAGGTGTGGAACTGCTGGAAAGGGTCCAGAGGAGAGCCATCAAGATGGTCAAAGGAATGGAGCACCGATCCTATCAAGAAAGGCTGAGGAAGATGGGCTTGTTCAGCCTGGAGAAAAGATGACTCCAGGGAGCCTCACTGTGGCCTTTAAGTACTTGAGGGGAGCTTACAAACAGGAGGGATGCTAACTCTTTACACTAATAGTGATAGGACAAGGGGAAATGGGTTTAAACTGAAAGAGAAGATTCAGGTTAGAAGCTGGGCATAATTTTTTTAATCAGAGGCTGGTGAGGCACTCCAACAGTTTGCCCACAGAAGCTGTGGATTTTCCATCCCTGGAGAATTAAAGCCAAATCGGATAGGGCAGCCTGATCAGGCGTGGGTGGCAGCCCTGTTCATGGCGGGATGGCTGGACCTCTATGTTCTTTAAGGTCTTTTCCAGCCTAAGCCATTTGATGACTCTGCAATCACGGGAAGCTTAGTGTGACATTATTTGGCAGTGGAAACCCAGCAGGCTGAGAGAGGAAACTAAAGCAGCTGAACCGATGCCTTCTTGCTGCAAGGTAAAGTTAACTCAGACATCGAGAGAAACGTAGGGAAGTATTTAATCTCAGTTCTCCTGTGCAATTCTCAGCACCACAGTAAAGGAACACACACTACAATTAATGATTTACATATTTATAACCCAATTCTCTTGACCTTTGTTAGCTGAAACACCTGAGTAAACCACTCAGTGTGTTTAAATATCTTGTAACAGATGGGAATGTGGCAAGTGCTTTAAAAATAATTGGGAAGGAAGGATAAACCTTCTGTTTTTAAAGGTAACAAAAAAAAAGAAAAAAAAAGGTAAGAGAATTTAACAGTAAGATGACAAGAGGTAACTGCTACAGACAGAATGTAAAAAGCTAATTTGCTTGCGCAGCTGCACGCTTTGATTTTGCGTAGTTTAGTCTCAGCTCCTCAATTCCTCATTTTGTACCCCTGCAAATAGCTGATTAGGTGAAAAGCATTGATCTGTAACTTTGAGGATTATAGTTAAATCTCTGCGCTGGTTTCAAGTTAGCAGTCATAAAAATTTTGTATCATCTTTGCTATAGTTATTTGGACAGAACACGGTATTTCCTGTTCTTGACAGCAGATATATCCTGATAGAATATTTTAACACTACATGTACTCTTTTAGTTCATTACTTCTTTTGGCTTCATCCACTCTAGAGCAAGGGCTGTATTCCTTTTCTGAGTATGTCTCACTGAAATTCCTGTACCCTGCAGCTAGTGTTCAGTCTTAAGACAAATATCAATGCTTGTAAATTTTGGAGTTATATGTGATATAATGAGAACTTAGAAGCATATTTATTTCAGACTAGCAAGACACGGTCATACAAAGAAGCAAAGTCAGCAGAAGGGAGAACACACCTCCAGCTTTTGGCAACCAAACGCTCCATTACTGCCACTGAAGACATTTCTGTCTATCCTGAGCATACTGCTTTAGAGACTGAAATAAGCCAGGACTTGGTGGATTCCTTTAGCTTTACCTGATATCGGTAGTGGCTGGATCAAAGCTTTTAACTGTGTAATCTAATCTATGCTTCCCTATTTGAGTCAAACATGCTTGATTATGCACACTCTGCTGATAAAACTGGTGCTTAATCACCATAAATGCATGCTTTGCATGCTGGATCACACTGATTGGCTGGAAACAGGTTGGAGAATTTTACTTGGGGAAAACGACTGTTAACCAGATCACCAGCAATCTGGAACACTGTTTTGATTTGCATATGTTAGGTACACACCAAGTGCTGGAAGGAAATGACTGCCAGATGATACCACATCTGCATGGCATACAGAAGGGATCTGAAAGCTTAATTGTTAAGAGGTTTTGAATGGGAATAGAAGGCTGTTTGTTACTCATTCCATCCTGAAATATGCATGAAACCAATACTGAACTTAGCAGTTACTTGGAAGAAAAAAAGGGTATAATCAAGAAGCTCCTAAGTAAGGACACAATGCTGTTAAGTCAATCTCCCCTGAAATTTTAATCATGATAACTTTTTATAGAAGAAAAATAGCTATTAGTAAACAAACAAACAAACAAAAAACAAAAACTGTAACCAACATTTTAAATGTCTTACAAAGATTATGTTTTCTATTCCTAAATCCATTCTTGCTTTTCCTAGTTGTGGAGTCACTGTTTTTATTCTTACTGCTCAGGACTCATAAAATAAAGAAGACCTTAATTTCTGAAGTGAAATAATGCAGAAGTTACACTGATTTGCAGACAGACTGTCTGCCCTCGATCCCACTGCTCCAGGAGGACCCAAGATTCTTCTCCACTTGAAGAATTAAGAGGGAGGAATATCAAGAAAAGAAAAATCTCTTTAATTATATGTATAAATACTACTTATATATTTCCTTAAACAGAGGGCAAGAAACCTGATCACAAAGCTATTTTCTTAGACTTCAATTGCCTCGTAGAGGCTCAGCTACAATACAGGTGATCCTTTGTTTGACAAGTAAGTTTGAGTTAGCTCTTAACTACCTGAGTCCCAGCTGTGCTACAATCTGTTCCTGCAATGGTGAACTGTCTGTTGGGAAACCCTGAAGTAACCCATATCCCAACTTCTGTACTATATATTTAGGTAGCAAATCTAGCCTAAGGTTGTCAGTGGGCATTTTGCTGTTGATTTTATTTACGGTGTGGATTCCACAGCTTGTTACGTCATTAGGATCATTTTAATGAATTTTCAAAGATGTGTGGTGTTAAGTAACCTTCATACTCCACTTTCAGCACTCTGTGTTTTACCATATCAAACATCTCCACTGATATGCCTAAACGGTCCTGAAAAAATAGGGGAACAAATTTCATGCATTCTTGCTAGGCATGGAGCAACTATTGCAAATTATTATCAGCAGTACAGAACATCATGTCAGGAAGATGAACAGCTAGCCTTTAAAGATCTTACGACTGATACATCGGAAGAGCAGCTGAATGACATAGCCAATGATAAATGATGGATTCCAGGAATGTAAATGTTAACATTGTCTATTCAAAGGGGAAACTGAGTTAAGTGGATCAGAGAACAACTGAATTTCTGTGGTTTGTTTTTGTTGTTGTTGTTGTTGTTGAAGTAAATAGACATCCCAATTTCCATCTGTACTGATGATTTCTGTAGCCCCAAAAGACAGAAGTTCTTTCTTTCTTTCTTTTTCTTTATTTATTTTTTTTCCCCCCAGGGGTAAGAAGGTAGGGGAGGGAATATTTTCTAAATATTAGAAGGAATACATGTTAGAATGCTCAGCACCAACTGAGAGACCTTCAGGAACAACAGTGTTACTCCTGGAAGAAGCAGTCCAGAAGGCCAGTGGCATCCTGCATCAGGAGATGGATGCCCAGCAGGGAAATGGAGGGGATTGTCCCCCACTGCTCTGCCCTTCTGAGGCTGAATCTGAATTACTGTATCCAGGCCTGCAGCCCCCAGCACAAGAGCAGGTCCCCATAAGGGTCACAACAGAGATCACAGGATTGGACAGCTTCTCCTACGAAGGAAGGTTGAGTAAGCTGGAATTGTTCAGCTTGGGGAAGAGAAGACTCTGGGGAGACTACACTGCAATCTTTAAGTACTTGAAAGGAGCTTACAGGCAGGAGGGAGAGCAACTTTTTATGAAGACTGGTAGTGATAGAACAGCGGGAAATGGATTTAAACTGAAAGAAGGGAGATTCAGGTTAGATATTAAGAAGAAATTCTTCACTCAGAGGATGGTGGGGCACTGGAACAGGCTGCCCAGAGAAATTGTGGACACCCTGTTCCTGCAGGCAGTCAAGGCCAGGCTCAATGGGCTCGTGGGCAGCCTGCTCTAGTGGTTGGCAACCTTGCTGATGGGAGGGGGTTGGAACTAGATGTTCTTTGAGGTCTCCTCCAGCCTGAGCTATTCTATGATTCTTCCTAAAGCAAAAGAATCACCTCTTGCTCAAGATCACAGTTTCTGATTACATCTATTTCCCAATCTTTTGTTAGTGTTTTCACTTTGCAAAGCAAGCATAAACCTGCATTATTTTACACTTCCTTTACATGGGTAAAAATGAATTAGCAATTGCAACCACACATCGTGCTCTGCTATGTAACTACATGTCTCCTATTTTAATCAATGTGGAAAATTAGTAATTACATACATGACTTAAAAATGAATATCTTTGCTTTTGAGAAACAGCTGACCCCAGGCTGATCTCCTGTCCAATGGTACAGCTCTAGCTGATACACCACCCAATTAGCTGGTTCACCTTTTTACCCCCTGAGAAATACACTGAGTTGCAAAATTTGTGTCCTGATGTAGAAGTAACAGAGAACAGAATTTGATGTTCCCAGCTCTGTGATGTGTAGATGCAGGTGTACAGAAGATCGGGTAGCAGTATCAGAGGTATTATGTAATGATCCACAGTAAACTTTGGATATCTCCTCATTCCTGTAAGTGATCTTTTTGAACTGGGAAGAACTCATCTCGCAGTGAAAGAGTTAGAGAGAGAATAAATGTTTATATTCCCTACATTTTATTCTTTTATTTTCTTGGACAAATTAGGCAGGACTAAGGATTTTCACTTACTCTCTATTCAACACTGGTAAAATAGAACAATATTGTTGAAGACAGATAACTAGATTCCTCCTCTTTTTTCAATGTCCTGCTTATATTTTAAATAGATGTTCACAAGGAATTAATAGATTTATGTCCTCTGGCACACAAAGAAACCTGAGAGTGATCGATAATAACAGATAACCTTGTCACAAATATATTTTTACTCAGCTTTTTTTTTAGAGTGGCCACTTATGATTTATTAATAATTTTACAATAAATAACAAAGTTAGACCATGTGATTCTTTGTAACAATCAGCACTCAGGCTCAGGTGAGGTACAACTTTGTTGAACCAAGGGCAAAGTCTTGCAGCTCCATCATGACAACCCCCGCTACCCGTACAAGCTGGGAGATGTAAGGATGGAGCACACAGCACTGCCATAAAAGACTTGGTGGTCCTGGTGAATGGGAAACTGGACATGATCCAGCAATGTGCCCTCGCAGCCCAGAATGCCAACTGTATCCTAGGCTTCACACTTCAAAAGAAGTGTGGCCAGCAGGGTGAGGGAGGGGATTCTGCCTTCTGCTCTGTGCTGTGAGACTTCACCTGGTGTACTGCATCTAGATGTGGAGTCCTCAACATGAGAGAGATGTGGACCTGTTTGAATACATCCAGAGCAGGGCCAAAACAATGATCCATGGGGTAGAACACCTGTCCAGTGAAGACAGGATGAGAGAGTTGGGGCTGTTCTGCTTGGAGGAAGTTCTAGGTAGCACACATTCAGTATCTAAAGGGGAACAATAAGAAAGGACTGACTCTTTTAATGGTCTGTTGTGATTGGACAAAGGAAAATGGTTTCAAACTAAAAGAGGAGATTTAGACTGGATATAAGAAAATTGCTTTTTTTACAGTAGACTGGATATAAGAAAATTGTTTTTACATTACAGTAAGTAATGGTGAGGCACTGGAACAGATTGCTCAGAGAGATTGTCAAAGCCTCGTCTTTGGAAACATTCATGGTAAGGCTGGACCAGGTTCTGCAGAGACTAATCTATATGTAGATGTTCTTGTTCATTGCAGGAGAGTTGGACCGCATGACCTTCAAGGGCCCCTTTCAACTCAAAAGATTTTATGATTCTATTAATCAGAGGAATTTACTACAATCAAATACAGCAACTTACCTAACAATTCAAGAATGATGAGGTTCACATGAGTCTTACAGAAAAATATTGGAGGGAGAAGTTTCTAAATTCTAAAGGCTGTTTGCTTAAGGACTCTACCCAATGGTGAGCTACTCACCCTTCCTTTTCATCAGCTCCCAGCATACAATCAGGGTCTGCTCCAAAAAATGTCTCCTCTTCCTTGACATCTGTCAGCAGTGAATCTCAAGAATGTGCACTGAGAGACATCTCAGACCAGAGGGTGATTGAGGATCACAATGCACTGCAGTCCTCAAGAGCTCAACAGACTCTTTGCTTAGGACCATTATGACAGGACTGCAAGATAATTGACTTCAGTCAGAAAACTTTTTAACAATTCAGGTGAGATAATACCAGGATTTCCTCTCAACCATATAGTTCCAGTACTCCCAGACTGTACAGTTCTGGAACTTCTCAGATCAGACCACAATTCAAGGAGCAGGAATTCCCAGTATGGTCAGGGGTTGCTTGATTTCAATGATTTACAGGCTGGTTCAGCCCAACTCATTATAATTCAACAAAGGCAAAAGCTTAATGTTGACTACTGTGAGTGCAGAATGGCTCAGGGTTTTGCAATCCAGAAGTCAATCTATCCCACCACAAAGTGGCAGTGCGGTCACTCTTGCATAGAGGCAAGAGTTCAATTCAATTTCATGTTCAATCATGTAAGTTAAAAATGTAGACAGTAGTACACATGAAGGAGTCCTTTCAGCAGTGCAACTTGGCTTGCCATTCTCCCTACCCTAATGGATAAAGCAATAGTCAACATAGTAAGAGTTAGTGAAATCATGGTGGGTTGTAGCACAAGGTTCAGTGCTCCAGTTGCTATAGGAGATCACCCGAGCATCTTCCCACCATCAGTTTTCTCCATCCTTCTTGACTCCCTCCAGTGCCTAATGCATCTCTTCATGCACTGCCATGATGAATTGTAATAAGAGGTTTTTGTCCCACTCTCTGTGCTTGCTGCAACAGGGTTGTCAGATCAACATGATGGAGCAGCACTTGATGAGACTCTAAATCATTCCAATTGGCATACAATGATCCATCGTACTAATTTATGGTTCAATTTCAAAAACTTGTATGAATAGAATTTTCATAAGAAAAATTACAGAGAGAGTGGGTGCTGTTGTACTAACTTTAGTGATGCAGGTTTTAAATTAAATTGTAGTCTCATGTTATAGTGAGTCATGATATCTCAGAAGGCTACTAGATTGGTCAGGCATGGTTTCCCCTTCCATGAATCCGTGCTGACTATTCCTGATAGCCTTTTTCACCCCTTTTTCACCTCTGCTTTCTTGGAGACAACACACAGAACAAGCTGTTCCATTGTCTTCCAGGGTTGGAGAGGAGGCTGACCAGCCTATCATTTCCTAGGTCCTTCTTGCTTGTTTTGAAGACTGCAGTGACACTGTCTTTCTTCCATTCTTCAGGCACCTCTCCCATTCTTCATCACATATCAGAGATGATAAAGCAATCACTCCTGCCAGTTCCCCCGTTACTCATGAATGCGTCCCATCAGGGTCTATGGAACTGTATGTATCTGCCTAGCTGAACTCTGGACACATCCTCCTCAACCACGGGGAAGGCTTCCTTTTTCCAGACTCTCTCTCTTACCTCTGGAGCCTGAGATTCCTGAGTCTGAACAGTGAAGACTGAAGCTAAGAAAGTGTTTGGTAACTCCATCTTTTCAGCATCTTCCATTACCAGGGCAACCACATGATTCAGTAGTAGGCCCATATTTCCCCTAGTCTTCTTTTGCTATTGATACACTTAAATAAGTTCTCTTGTTGTCTTTGATCTCCCTTGCCAGATATAATTCCCAGTGAACCTCAGCATTGTCACATCCCTTCATGCTTTAACAACATTCCTATATTCCTCCCAAGTGACAAAATTCTTCTTCTTCCACATTTTGTAAACTTTCTTTATCCGTGTGAGTTTTTCCATGACCACCTTGCTCATGCATGTGGGTTTCCTGTCACCTTCACTTGATTTCTTACTCTTAGAGATACACCAACCTTGAGCTTAGAAGAAGTGGTGCTTGAATATTAAGCAGCTATCTTGTGCCTCCTTACCTTCTAGTGCTCTAATCCATGGGATTCCTCCAAGTGGGTCAAAGTTGGCTCTCCTGAAGTCCAACGTTGTCATCTTATTGTGCTATTTCTTCCACATAAGGTCCTGAATTCCACTATCTCATGGTTGCTACAGCCACGGCTGCCCCCCACCTTCACATTCCCAACTCATCCTTCCTTGTTTATACAAACAAGGTCCAGCAGCACACCTGTCTTCATTGACTCTTCCACTGACTGCATTAGAAACTTACCTTCCATTCACTGTGGGAGCATCCTGGCCTGTGCATGTCTGGCAGTGCTGCTTTTCCAGAAAATATCAGTGGTTGAAGTACCCATGGGAACCAGTGTGAGTGCACATGAGAATACTTCCAGCTGTCTGTTGAAGGCCTCATGAATTTCCTCCTCCTGATCTTCATTCTTTCGTAAACACCCAGAATGGTGTCACTCATGTTTGCCTGCCATTTAAGCCTGCCCCTTAATTCTCACACATTGCCTCTCAAGTCGTTCACTACTCATCTGCAGGGGGAGCTTGATGCATTTGTCATTCTCACATGTAAAGAGCAATTTCACCTCTTCACCATTCCAGTTTACAGTGGGGAAAAATATCCAGCAATTGCGTGAAGGTTCCCTCTCCAGTTTGTAGATTAAAGAGTATTACTCATTCTTGGTTTTATTTTGAATAAAAGCTCACCTGGCTTTCAGAGATCGAATCAGTAATCCAAATGAATCCCTTGAAGCCCTCAAAACTCTGTATTTTCACAGCAGCATTTCTTCATGTCAGCTGTTTTATCTTATGTGGAGGAAGCCCTTGTCACCTTTGTAATTTACTAAGGAAATTAAAAACGTGTAACAACATGTGGTTGAAATCCTTCCTTTATTTCTGTTCTAACTGTTACATATTTTTACACTACAGTGAATTTTCAATGTATCCTATTTTTATACTGAAAATGAGTGGAAACAAGTTATTAAAAAAAGCTGAAAAAAGAGTAACTGAAGATACAGGTGCCAAGATGCTTGAGAACACAAAACCATGCCTGTCCCACAAAATGTCTTCCTCTACAGCCTTTTTCTGACTGCGCTGTATCTCTGATAATTTCTCAGTCATCTCCAGTTGTGACTTATTATTTTTTTTTCTCCCTGCAAGCAACCCTCAATGTTGCAGGGAGAAGCAAAGGTATCTTGGTCTTGCTCCCGTTTCATAGCCACTCTAAAATTCTCCCTATCTACTTCAGAATGCCTGCATCATGCAGAACCGTGTTTGTCAGACTCCTGAAAGAAACAACAAAATAAGAAAACAGCTTGTGAATTCCTGGAACACAAATTCCTGGCTGCCAACAAAAGCCACTGAAGGAAGGATCGTTTCAAGGCAATTATGAACAAATGCTTAATTTTGCAGATTGTCAGACTTAGATAGTCAGTACTGGTATAGTGCCTATGTTACCTATTAGCCTAACGATAGCTACCTACTCTACATGTGACAGGTCCCATTACAGTGTCCATTATACAGAATACATTATAAAGACAAGCATTAAAAAATTAATATTTAGATGGATTATCTAAGGAAATAAAAAAACAAACAAACAAAACAAAACAAAAAAACAACAGCCTTTTCAAGGGACAGGTGAGATGATGACTGCCACAGAAACGACAGATGATTACCACAGAAATGATATTGAAACAGAAACTATGGTTCTGGAATAGAAACCCTAGTAAGAAGACAATGAGCAGGTTTTACCATCCACCACTGTTACTATTTTCTTGTGCTGGAGAGATGCTAAGGCAATGCAACAACAGCAACAAACCTGCCAAAGCATGGAATTATCCCTGCTCTTTCTTTCTTTGACAGAAATTTCGTCTTGTAGTCTCCTGCTGAATGTCCCCTTTCAACCTCACACTTAGTTTTCATAATAGGATTTGCCTTAATGTTTCCATCTAGCAGAAAAGCGGGACTTGGATAGGAATGCAGTGTACACTGGTTGCAATAACAGCTCAAACACCAGCTGTTTCTGTACTTCCTCATAGGTTAGTCTTCTGTGTGGGTGACAGCTGAATTTTGTCCAAAACAAATGACTAAGGCTAGAATAGGAACAAAGGAAAGTGTCTCGGATTCCTTTCTTCCTCTGGCAGAACATTACTACTGTGGAACAGAGGCTGCTAGAAACAAATTCTTGTTAAGCAGGCAGGCGTTAGCTCAGTTCTGAGATGAGTATTCCAATCCAAAGTCTTGAGCAATCTGCACTGAAAGATCTCTGTGCTCCTGTAGTAAGGCTCTTTTTTAGAGGCTTCTGGTTGTAGCCAATTTGTCATAGCAAGAATCATTTTCTGAAAGACCATTCTGGGCAGACTTTTTTTTTTCCTTTTCCATTTTGTACAAGCTTGTTTTCTGAGATTTCCATCACCATGTGCTTTGTACTTAGATGTAGATAAGACTTTTACTAGGTTTCTATGTCTATATTTCTTCGTGTAGACTTTGAGTGGTACAAGTCAAAACAGCATAATGCACTCTTATACCTCTTTACTGCTAATTAATTGATCCTTCACTTTCACTTTCACAAGTGAAATAAACAGTGGGCTCATATAAGATTATTTAAAAGCTTATTCTCTGGCTAACTGTGATTTCAGCACAGGAAATCCAAAGTTGCTCTGTGCTGTAACCTGTCACCCAAGTTCCAAGCATTTCTAACCACTCTCCACTGTACAGATATTTTTTGCTGAATGCTTCAGTGAATCATATTAATATTGTACAATTGTAAATTTCACTGCAATATACTGTTACAGACACTTCAATTGCAGTAAAAAAAAAAGTAGAGAAATTGTAAGCGTAAAGAGATGATGTGTTTTTTCCTCAAGGTCCAAAATACACATTGATGTTTATGCATCCTGTTCTGCAGAACAGCACTGCAGTTTTACAACAGCTGCAGACTAATAGCTTTCTTCCTATTTTCAACCCGCCTCAGGTGCTTGCTTTTCATATTTTTCTGTTTTCCCCATTATTACTCCACATCAAGAAATACATTTTAAATCTCTTCCTCTGTCTGCATTTTTCTCAGATCTATTTAACTACTGATCTTTTTCTTGACTTAATCTGTTATAAATTGCCACGCCTGTGAGACTTGAACTCCTATTTTCAAACACTGTGATAATGCATTGCTTTTCCAGATGCTACTGTTTCCCTAAGGAATACACCTACATGTACCAGTTAAATATCCTAACGGCAAGAAACCGTGCAAAATAAATGAGAAATGCTCCAAAACAAAATGCCAGCTGACTCACAGGATACATGATTATTTTGCTTTCCAAATTACTAAAACTGTTGCTGTGCTGGGTAAGAGGAAAAGCATAAATTTCTTCTTGCTTGGAGTACTTGTAATACTTGAGATGCCAATGCTTATCCAGTATCTTTTTAATATTAGATACCTTGTGCTCAGTGTTTCACCCAAGGTTAAGAGAGACAGTTTTTAAATGAACAGAATACATCCAGGCAGCCAGATAGTGTACCAGATGGGCATCCTGATTTACTTACATTTTAGGTTGCTTCCCTCAGGAAATACAACAGTGGCATCCAGCCCTGTTAAATGCTTTGTTCAATTAACCTTGGCTTATAAGCAGTAACTATGGTGTGATAGATGGTAACAGACCCACATATTCATTTTCATTACATATTTACAGTCAGTGCATGAATAGCTGGGATTATTACGAATAGGGAAGAACCACTTTGGTGTGTAATGGGTAAGAAAAATGTATTGAACTCTTTTTGCCTTGTCTTCTAAATCCTGTTCGTTGCTTATGCAGTCACAATACTGTTTAATGGCTGTGATTGACACAGTTCCTGTAGAGAGAATGATAACCTTTCATTGAGCCATACAGCTGTAAAGACTCTTATTAAAACTCCTACGAAGTTTTATAGCACATCCTCAGTACCTTAAATCGGAGCAGGTAAACTGCAAGTACTAAAGAACAAGTCTTTATTTTGCTAGATAAGTGTAACAGCACTAAAAAAATTCAGTCACTGCTGGGAGGGCAACAATAAAGCAACACAAAAAAAAACAACAAACAATACGAGCCATTATGAAGGGCACTGCAGAAAGCATACCTAGATTCTTCAGATAAAATCTACTAGCATAAAATCTACTGCAATTCTTATCTACTTCAGTGCAGTCAGTGTTTCAATCTCTGTCTGCTTATAAGGCGTTCCAATCCTTATCCAAATTTCCTCTTCTCAAAGACCATTCAAGCCCAGCTTCAGCCAAAGAGGCATGAAATGGCCCATCACACACCCCGAGCCTTTCAGTCTGGAAAAAAATGTATTAACAGCAACAGTCCCTGCCACCTCCTCCCAGGACTGGGAGGGCTGGGAGCTGCGAACATTAATCAGAGACAATTACTAATAATCAGACAATCAGCAGAATCTCTATTTCTGAGCAAGCCGTGTTTATCTTGAACATCAGAAGACAGTCTTTTATTCATCTCCTGTGGAGTTTTTGCTGATTTCTGCTCAGTGAGCCTCACTGCTCGAGATCTCTGTATGTTATACATGAAGTCCTGGTACCTAAAAGGACTTAAAGCATAGTTTTCAGCAGTGAAGTTGAAGCCTGATCCATGCATAAGTCTTGGGTATCGCACCCCATACCTTATATCTAAGCCTGTCTTATGGACAGACATATTTTTGTTTTTGTTTTAAACTTCCAGTATCCTCCTATCACTAAGTTGAAAAAGCCAATCTGAAAGAACAGTATTTCCAAGAGAAAGTAGCGCTGGCAGGTTGTTGTGAGCAGCAGCTCCCTCTTGTGTACTAAAGAGGCAGCAGTAGGTCCGTGTTCGCATAGGTCTGAGCTTGGGAATGAGCAAATAGAATGGACTTTGCGAGGACACTGAACCCTGCAACTGGGTCCTGCAGGGAGAGATTAGTATAGAACAAACACCTGACAGCGGCTGCCAGAGCTCATAGCTGGCATCTGCTCCGGATATATCCTCACCTTTGTTGTGGCAGGGTGGATGTTAATTTCTGCAACATAAAAAGCCTCCAGCAAAGACGGAAAGAAGGAACAGAAGGGAAGGTGGAAGAAGGACTGAAATTTTAAAACAAACTCTAGTGTCGTTGAACTTCTTGCTCATAAACACGTTTATTAAAAAGAATTTTGGAAACCAAAATAATACATCTTTGTGGGTACAGGCTCTCAAATACTTGCTGTCAAGAAGACAGTGACCCTGCAGCAGAATATGTGATGCATTTGAGAAGGGGACAAGGATCACAGCTTCCTCAATAATCTCTTTTCTCCTGATTCCACAATGGCTAGATCCTGGCCCAGGAGCTGCTATGAATATCTTCCTGTATGAAGATGTACATGTGGACGTACAGTAAATGTTTAATTTTAGATGAAGCTAATTTTTATTTATTTACTTAACATTTAACACAATAGTTAACATTTTTCTTCAGATGTTCTGTTTGACTGCTTCCAGACTTTTATGTAATCAGCTATCATAAGCATCAACAGTAGTGAGTTTTTAAACTTGAACAAAATCATGTCTCGTTCATTGCAATTTGGAAAGCACGAGAACAAAGGTTATAAAATACACTGAACCTTGAAAGAAAGGATAAATTCAAGTGTTTTTAACGTCTGGAATTTTCTTCCCTTTGTAGCATGACATATAACAAATCACACTGAATCTACAGGCTGAAGCTGTGCTAGTTGATAGTATACTTGACTGCGCTTTGAGTGTTTTGCAGGTTCCAAGGTTGTTCAGGTCCAGTTCTTCAAGCACGAAGGCCAGTGAAAATGAAGACAGCTCAGTATTATCAACTGACCTGTTTATTTCAGGCATTTTTGTCTACCAAAAATTGAACCTTGTACACACAATTTATTCCTTGGACACCAATAATTTTTTTTTTTATATGCAAAATCTGTCAGAGCCTCAAGCAAACATTTTAAAATATGAGGTTTTAAAATGGTGAAGTTTTACCACGCTAGGTGGGCTTGTGCAGCAAGATAAAGCACATTGTGAAATCTGCTTTAAGTGAAAATTAAAATGGTGATGCTAAAGTGAATTTTTTTTAACTTTTTTTTTTTTTAACTAATTTTTTTTTAACTGGAGTCCTAGAAAGGCACGATAACCACATATACCAAGGAATTTCATGAAAAGACCATCAAAATCTTCAGTAGGGAGGGCTGAAGTCTGAAGTATGATGTAAGTGAAGAATACTTCTTTTTTTTTTTCTGTTTTACTACTTACATAACGTTATTTCAGTCATAAGATCTCATTTTATCTGCCCAAAATCACGTCTGCATCTAATGTCTCCATTAATGGTAAGTACAAGAAGGAAAGAAGGAAAGAAGGAAAGAAGGAAAGAAGGAAAGAAGGAAAGAAGGAAAGAAGGAAAGAAGGAAAGAAGGAAAGAAGGGAAGAAGGAAAGAAGGAAAGAAGAAAAGGAAAGAAGGAAAGAAAGAAAGAAGGGAAGAAAGGAATAAAAGAGGAAAGGAAGGAAGGAAAGAAGGAAAGAAGGAAGGATTTCAGTGTGTTTCTGAAGAAATGAATTGTTTGTATCACTCTGGTTCATCAGCATTTCTTGGGAGAGCGAAGTTTAATTAATGCTGCACAAGAAACATTTGCTGTTTCAAAACTTTTTCTACAGACAGAAAGTGACATTGTATATTTATAAACTTAAAGTCAAACTAACCTAAATATATATATATATATAATTAAGTTATCTAGCTGTGCAGATAAGTTTAGGGAAGACTGTAACTGTGCCTGCCAGCACTCTGTCATAACAGAGAGAAGGGGAGCAAAAGAAAGAGCTCTACTGAATAACATCTGAAAATGAGTTTAATCCTAATTGAACAGGTTTTCTGCTTGGAAACAAAAGATCTTCATACGACTCTCTCTAAATTATACCTCATAAACTTATTTGGGGTTTAACTTCCTAATTTTCATTGTGCAGAAAGACAAAGGCAACTACATGAAGTTCCATTATTTCACAGACGGTTAACATGTCTAGGTAAAACAATGAAAATCAGAAGGAACTTGGTAACAGTAACATCAGCACGTTACCAATAATTAACTGGTTAATTCGAAGATAATTGTAATGAAATCAGTAAGTTTGTGGTCAGGTGTTAATGCTCTTCTGGAAGCAAAAGCTCAGACCCCCTGTGTTACAAATGAGTCTCTAGACCCATGCATCACCCAGGGAACTGGATACCAATGTGACAAACAAATGAAGGCATTTCAAACTTCAAAAAAAAAATACTGATTTCATAAACAATTCATGTTCCTAGCATTTAGTTTTTGAATACTGTCACTTGTTATCACCAATGCAAAATAATTAGTCCTTGACAAATTTAACTTAGATAAACTGTGAGCACAGCACACTGGAGCTGAGGCAATGTGGTTGGTGCTGATGGCAACACCCACTGGTGGTACTTTGTCACCAAGGCCAAGGCGATCATTCTTGGGTGTTCCTCATAAGCACCCAGTCTTCTGTCCTCTTTACTCATATAATGATTCAAGCCCACTCTCCCCTCACAAAAAGAACAGAAAATGACCTCATCTCCGCTTGACAACTTATTTTGGGGATCAGAAGTTGTTTCAGTTTTGCTTATTTATCACAAGACATCATCTTTGCCTATTCTGCTGGGTTGAATTATCTCGCTATTGCTAGGTATCTTCAGTGTTTGGTCCCTGGTGGTGACAGATTTCCAATCGCCATTTCTTAGGTGAGCATGAATCTGCTTTTAAGCTGTCTCAGTTATCAGCCAACACTGGGATGCCCCCTGAAATAAAACCAGTGTGTTTAAACAAAACCAGAAGAGGTCTGAGAGGGAGTGTGGGCAGATTCCTGCTTCACAGTGGGAGAGGGCAGAAATATGATAAAGCTTCTACCACACCATTTTAACTCACACTTGCCAATCTACCAGAGCCTTCAAGACTTGGATTTTGTGTGCCACCGCCCTGTGAAATCCTCAGACAGACACTCTGGCTTCTTCTGCCATGCTGAGAATGAAATCTACAGGCTTCAGAAGACAGGTAAGGAGTCATTCTGTCTGGGCTAGAGGGTCACGAGGTGGGTGCCATGCAGAACTGGGTGCTGTATGATCCTGGTGGAGCCACAGGGGAGGCCACCTTCTCTCCACTGGGGGACTAGAGAGCAGTTCTCTCCTTCTTCTCTCCTTCTGCTTCCCAACCAGTCACAGACAAAAATGAATATGTACCAGTGGGGTCATCTTTGATTCCCTCTTTCAAACCTGTTTTAACTTTGTAAAGGTAACAGCTTGTGCTGGAGAGGATGGGCAAGCACATTGGGCAGTGCTGACTCTCCCTGAAGCAGGTTGCTCTTACTTTTTGGATTCACCGCTGGAAGGCACCGCTCCAGGCCCGCATGGAGGCACACGAGGGTGCATCTCTGGGGTTTCACAGAATCACAGAATCACAGAACGGCCTGGGTTGGAAGGGACCTCAAGGATCACGAAGCTCCAACCCGCTGCCACATGCAGGGCCACCAACCTCCACATTTAACAATAGACCAGGCTGTCCAGGGCCCCATCCAACCTGGCCTCCAACACCTCCAGGTATGGACGGGGCATCCACAACCTCTTTGGGCAGCTGTTTCAGCACCTCACCACTCTCTGTGTAAAGAACTTCCCCCTGACATCCAACCTCAATCTCCCCTCCCTCAACTTCAAACCATTTCCCCTTGTCCTGCAGTTATCAACCCTTTCAAAGAGTTGATTCCCCTCCTGTTTGCAGGCTCCCTTTAGGTACTGCAGGCTGCCATGAGGTCACCCTGCAGCCTTCTTTTCTCCATGCTGAACAAGCCCAGCTCTTCAGCCTGTCTTCATAGGGGAGATGCTCCAGCCCCCTGATCATCTTCGTGACCTCTCCAACAGCTCCCTTTCTCATACTGGGGGCTCCAGACCCGGACACAGTACCCCAGATGGGGCGTGTCCACAGATCATGGCCCAGCACTTCAGCCTCACAAGTCATAGAAGAGCATGTGGTTATTCAGCATATAGCAAAGGAGGCTGAGGGAAGTCCCTGCCTCTTTCTACAACTGCCACAAAGGAGATTGTCAGAAAGTGGGTCAACCTCTTCCCCAAGCATTAATCGATGGGACATGAGGAAACAGCCTAAAGTTGTGCCAGGTTGGATATTAAATTATTCACTGAAGAGGCTGTGAAGTTGCCCAGAGAAGCAGTGGCTTCAACTATCCTTGCACGTATATAAAGGACGTGGAGATGTGGTGCGTGGGGACACTGTTGGAGGCAGACTTGGCAGTGCAAAGTAGAAGATTGGATTTGATATTCTTAGGGACCTTTTCTGATTCCACGAAATCTAACACTCGCGTAGCCCACGCAGCAGCCCCCCGAGCAGCGCTGAGGGGACACATCTTCCCGCGCAAGGCAGGAGCAGCGCCCCGCCTCGCCCTCCGCGTCACGCACCACGTCCGCAGAGCCCCGCGACTCACCCGGAAGTGCTTCCGGAGGGCGGCGCCCGGCAGAGCGAGTGCTTCCGCTCGGCAGCGCGCTCACCCGCCGGCTCCGCCCGCACCGCTGCTGCTTCCCCGCCGCGTCCCGCGCCGCGTCCCGCTCGGTCTCCGTCCCGCGTCTCCATCCCTCCCAGCGCTGTGCCATGCTGCTGCGGGGCTGCGGGGCCGAAGGGCCGTGGGGGCGGCTGGAGCTGTTGCTGCTGCTGCTGGCCTGCGCCACGCGGGCCTCCGAGATCACCTTCGAGCTGCCCGATAACGCCAAGCAGTGCTTCTACGAGGAGATCGCCCAGGGCACCAAGTGCACGCTGGAGTTCCAGGTAGCGGGCAGGCCCGGCTGGGCGCCACGCGGCCTCGCGCAGGGTGTGAATGGCGGCGCGGTGAGGGCGGCTGTGCCGTGCCGTGCCTCACGGAAACGGCTGACGTCCTGTGAGGGCTGTGCTTAATGTGAATTGCCGAGGGGGACCGTGCAGTTCTTGTTGCTTACAATCGTTAGTGCTGGAAAAAAACCTGCGGGACAGTCCAGTGCAACAGTCAGCCCTCCATCATCGCTAAACCGCGGCCCTTAATGCCACATCTACGTTTTTCTAGGAAGCCTTCAGGGACAAGGACTCCACCACCTCCCTGGGCAGCCCATTCCTATACCTCACCTTTCTGGGAAGAGATTTTTCCTACTGTCCAACCTCAACTTCCCCCGGTGCAGCATATTTCTCGTCCTATCACTGTTACCTGATAAAAGAGGCCAAACCCCAGCTCAGTACAACCTCCCTTCAGTAGTTACAGAGAGCAATAAGGTTTTCCCTGAGCCTCCTCTTTTCCAGACTGAACAATCCTTCAGCTCCTTATAAGGCCTGTGCTCCCGACCCCTCACCATCTTTGTCACCCTTCTTTGAACCTGCTCCAGGGCCTCAATGTCTTTCTTACAGCGAATAGCCCAAAACTGAACACAATATTTGAGATGTGGCCTGATCCATGCCAGTGCCAAGGGGCTCTCCACGTTTTGTAACAGACTGAACCTTTACCTTCTGAACAGAAAACTGTTTTGCAGCTTTGAGATTTATGGAGCCGTAGCCCTGGCATTTCTGGTACCTCTGAGTCTGCTGCTGCAGGTGGCAGCCACTGACACCAAAGAGTGCAACAGCAGCACCAGGGCAAAGTCAACCCAGACACTGGGAATTGTAGCACCTTTGGGGGAGAAGTGTGCTTTTATGGACCAGCTTTTCCTTTTGAAGTCCCATATTTATTTTTTCATAGTATTTTGGGGAGTTTTGCTGCCAGATAACTTTGTAACTTTGTCCTCTGTGTTTCAGATCTTTGTCAGATTTTTTTTTCCTACTTTTTCTTGTTTCTGCTCTTTGTTTTCCAACTCCTACTTGGTTTCTTGTCCCTTCTTACTGCTTTTTGCATTTCTTTTTTTTTTCTGGTCAGCTTTTTCCCCTTGTTTTGAAATGGATATCTCTAGAGATTCCTGCACAGATAGGCCCACTATTGCTACTTCTGATCAGGATCATAACAGATCAAAACAGGAGGAGTGTTTTTGAAAAGACACTCCAGGTTTGCCCTACTGAAGTGCTGCATGGGCATCCTTTGGCAGTAGTCTAAAGGAAGAGCTGAGGGGAGGCTCAAGGAAGCTCTATGGGAAGGAATCTATGGAAAGCTTTAAAGGTCTGACAGCGCATCTTTATTGTGTACGTGTAAATTGGCCCTTGTGAGGTTTGTGATGCCCTTGTAAAATTTGAAATCATGCTTTAAAGATGAGTTGCAGAACATTTTTTTTTTTTTTTTTTTTTTTTTTACCTTCCAACCAGCAACCAATTTTATATTTCAATCAACAATAGATGATAGACAGCCAGATCTAGTCATCCAGTTTTTTTTTTTGAACTTGACATTCACATTTTTGGAAAAACAGGAAGATCTCACTTGCCAGCTGAATGTTTTTAAAATTAGCTGTCTGCAAGGCAGATAGTTTTCAGCTCCTGTGCTATTTCTGTTTTACCATTAGCTTTATGGTTCTAATAACTTGATAAATAGAAAAATTGCAGTGGTTTTAAACAAAACCATGTGAAATGCCCATCTAAAATGAAGATATGCAAACAGATATGTGAAAGATACCTAATTCAATGCAGCTTCTCTTACTGTAGAACGTTTCTGTACAATAGAAAAGAGACAAGCCTTCAGATATGAGTATTTATTTAAGAAAAAGCATGCTCACTCAGCATGCTTTAGCTTAAAAGGAAGAAATCTGGAGCGAATATTAAGCTTCAAACTGCTAGCCTGAGAGTCATGAAAACAGCAAATTTTGAACATCTAAACTACCAGTGGTACTTGTTACAGAGGCAGAGTATCTTGTCTGCTTCTACCCAGTAATGTCAACAATGACCAAAGCCTGAAATAAAAGTGAGTCATGAAGTTTGGAGACACTCCTGGCCCTTATCTGAATGTGCTGGTTTTGAAAAGCAATGGTTGGTGCCAGCAGTGCAGGAGGGAAGCAGTGGACCCTTCAGTAACACTACTTTGTTGAGTGGGTAGAAGGACTGGGCCTGTTGTAATACCTGTTCTACTGGTCATATGCCATTCCTGCAGAGCTGAGCAGCTTGATCTAATAGGATAGTTATGCTCTTTAGGCCATACAGAAAGGAGTTGTCTTATCACATTTTAACAGTATCAACTTGCAGTATTGATTCTATGGAGAGGTGGTGGATTTAGTTAACAGTTGATTTGTTGCAGTACTGTCTTTGCTGCTCCATCAAGTTGTATCTATGGTAGCCTTTGCTATGGTGCAGTTAGCTATAAGACAGCAAGTAAAATTTCTTCTATAAACTCTTTGAAAATGTAGCTGACATTTCATTTCTTGAATTCAAACTTTTCTCTTACCTTCTGTGTGTCGTCTATGAAAGAATGATTTTCACAGACTGGCTTCAAACAATTTTCAAATCAATGTGTTATATTTCAGAATATACTTGTCAAAGTCAGACCATTTGACAAATTGCACTTCTGGGAAGAAATGTATTAAATATCTGCATAAATGTCTTTGTTTCTTTTTCTTTTCAGGTGATCACTGGAGGCCATTATGATGTTGACTGTCGATTGGAAGATCCCGATGGCATTGTGTTGTACAAAGAGATGAAGAAACAATATGATAGCTTCACATTTACTGCATCCAGGAATGGAACATACAAATTCTGCTTCAGCAACGAATTCTCTACATTCACACACAAAACTGTGTACTTTGATTTCCAGGTTGGAGAAGATCCACCGCTGTTTCCTAGTGAAAACAGAGTGACTGCACTTACCCAGGTAAGATGCTCTCGTGCTTGACAGCAACTGTTAGCTTGAAAGAATGTTGTTTGTTTTTTTCCAGATTCAGCTGCATTAGATATTTATATCACCATTGAATCACAGAATCACCCGGGTTGGAAGGGACCTCAAGGATCATGTAGTTCCAACCCCCCTGCCCAGCAGGGCCACCAAACACACACATTCAGATCAGGTTGCCCAGGACCCCGTCCAACCTGGCCTTGAACACATCCAAGGACGGGGCATCCACAACCTCCCTGGGCAGCCCGTTCCAGGGCCTAACCACTCTCCTTGTAAAGAACTTCCCCCTAACATCCAACCTCAATCTTCCCTCCTTCAATTTGGATCCATTTCCCCTAGTCCTGCTGTTGTCAGCCCTTTTGAAGAGTTTAGCCCTTTTGAAGAGTTAAACATCATTAACATTGAACATCAGTTGGAATTCAGACAGCATTTTTGCAGGGAGAGTGAAAGGTGAATGCCTGAAAGTAGAGGGGCTTTGCACTGTAGAATATCTTCAGTAGAGTAGAAGGCATCTAGAATTCATTAGTGACACCAGTGGTGGAACTTAATGGGAAACCTGTTCCTGAATCTCACTGAGAAGAACAAACTGGGACTTGTTCAGACACCAGACTTGTAAAACATGGTTAAACACAGATGTAACTGCAAGTGGCCATACTAGAGTGTTAAACTTTTCCTTTACCAATCACAGAATGATAGAATGGTTTGGAAGGGCCCTCAAAGATCATCTGATTACAACCTTTTGCCACAGTTGGCATTGCCAACAACTATATCAGGCTTTCCAAGGCCCCATCCAGCCTGTCCTTGAACACGTCCAAAGATGGTGCATCCACAGTTTCTCTGGACAGCCTGTGCCGGGGCCTCACATCTCTCTGTGTGAAAAACCTCGCCCTGACATCTAATCTAAATCTCCCTTGCTTTAGTTTAAAACCTTTCCCCCTTGTCCTATCAGTAAAACTTGTAGTAGGTTGTGCTGTTTGTTCTTCAGGAAATCCCACTTTAAGACATAAAGCTGAAAAACTACCTGTTAGAATTCAAATATTTTGATGATCTGCTGATTGATTCTGTGATGATCAAAACACAGTAAAGAGTCCCTACTTTTACTTAGACAGCATGAGCTGAACATGGAAGAAGTTTGTGAGAAATGATTTAGGGTTTGGAAAGCTGGCAACACAGATTGAGCGGGTTAAGTGTTTTTAGTTTAGGAGAGGAAGTAAGTGAATTTGGGCAGATTTTTCGGAATTACTTTAGTGTTGTGGACCATTTGGAAACACTGAAAAGTAACAGAATTGTCCTTTCTCAGTTTTTGCATACATGAGTGAGAGAAGGGTCTCTTGATAGAAGAACATACTGAGTTTGTTAGTGTAGTTTTTGAGATGTAAAACTTTCATGACAGTTAGTGAATAACATCCTAGTTGTGTACGAATGTCATACATGTATTAAGCAGTTCTGTATTTTAATGATAGAAATGATTGGGATGTTACTGTCATTTCAGTAGCTTTTCCAGCGTTCACTTCTGAAATTGAACATGCATTAATTTTTGTTTTGTAGTTCTCTATGTAGTGTTCTGTATTAGATAAAAAATTTTACGTGCTCTTAATGGGGAACGCTGTATTTGTTTCCTTCTGTAGATGGAGTCTGCCTGTGTTTCAATTCATGAAGCTTTGAAGTCTGTGATCGATTATCAAACTCACTTTCGACTGAGAGAAGCGCAGGGCCGCAGCAGAGCTGAGGATTTAAACACAAGAGTTGCTTATTGGTCGATAGGGGAAGCAATCATTCTTCTTGTTGTTAGTATCGGGCAGGTATTTCTCCTCAAAAGCTTCTTCTCGGATAAAAGAACCACAACAACTCGTGTTGGATCATAACTGGTAGTGATAATGCTTCAGGTCATTATGCACTATTAATCTGCAAAGTTGTTATTCTCCGATTAATTCTAGGTACAAAGGATCTAAATATGTGCAGCATTCAAGTGTGTCTACCCATCATCTATTAGAATCACAAAACAGACACAAAAAGTTATAGAAGGGACACATGATGACATTCAGAAAAAAAAAAAAAAAACCTGCTTTCTGATTCCTCTATTAAACATTTGCATTGGCCAGCCTATCTGTCTTTTACTTACTTTAACCCAAATTCAGTTTGTTTGTTTGTTTTTTTAACAGGGAATTTATCTGCAGTATAAAACTTCATAAGAACCAAGCAATCAAATGTCTGATATGCAGAAGCAATGCATATAAAATTGTGGTTTGATTATAATTTCCAGGCTGAGTGGATTGCATTATAAACAAGCAAACGCAATGAACTGTAATGCTGTTTTGATTTGCTGTTTTTTTTAAAAAAAAAAAAAAAAAAAAAAGCTGATTACATCCTTTGCTTATTTGTTAATCTGTTGCAAGTGTGACACTACATCATGGCTCACTCTCGGTCAGCCTGGTAAATCTCCACTTTGAAAACATGCTAAATTTTATAGTTGAGTGCATTTACTTAAGCATGTATTCTTCTATAGTAAGGTAGAATGTTTTTCCTCTTTTGTGATGTTTCGTTTTATTGAAGAGATTTCAAACTGAGACTACTCAGGAAATAGATTTTCTGTCTTTAAAAATCCAAATCTCCAAATTTATTTTAAAAACTTGCAATAAAATAGAGTTGTAACTTTGTCACTGAAGCTGTGCAGTGTCTGGGCACACGTTGTTGCTGCTTTTTGGATTTAAGACCAGAGGTCGCTTGGTTTGTTATGCAGCACAGCACCAGCACTGGCCAAGGCTATATTACATGTGAGGCACATACTGAGGTTTTTTCCAAATTGTTTTCCTGTTTAGAGGCCGATTTGATATTGATACTGCATTGCACGTGTGCTGTAAATTTTATTTCCTTGTGTGTGGTGCACTGATACAGTATGGCCTTGTGCATCTGATCGCCACTCTTTTTTGCTAGTGGTCAGAAAATGTTTTAAATATTTCAGGTTATCTTTTGGTAGAGTTAATAGCCACGTTGTTTCCACTGCTCGTGTAGTGAGTAGCTTATGTACTGTAAAGTCTTGCTTTATTTGGATGTGGAAGGAAATAAGTGTATGAACGTACATGTAGCTGAGATTGAACTGGTCAACTCCTTCAGGTGTATCAGGAGGAGTAAGTAGCCTGCAACTTGTAAATGCACACAAACTAAACTAAGGTGGGAAAAAAAAGTTGTATTACTGACTAATTCAAAAGATGCTTCTTAAACTAATTTTCAACAACCAGAGAAAGAATGCTGTATCCTCATTCACAGCCCGTGTTATCTCCAGCAAAATGTTGAAAGTGACCCCGAAGCATTCTGAAGAACTGACCCAGGGTAACTTCATTTTAAATGTTGTACTGATTGAAAAATGAAGTATGTACTCATCTCTGTTCCGGAGAAAACTTCCTCAGAAACCAAAACAAATAACCAAACAAAAAACCCGAAGGAGCTCAAAAATAAGTTAACAGGTCAAGGAGGTACTAAAATGCTCAATGTATGTAAAATTCAGGATTCTGTGTACTGTCTTGTACTGGAATTCAAATACTGCATTCTCCTTTTGGAATGAAAGATTCCAAAATTTGGAATGAAAGCTTCCAAGTAAATTCACAAAAGTCAGAAAGCAAAAAAAAAAAAAAAAAGTATTCCTTTTTTTGAGACAGATATGTGCCTATGCACTGTGTTTTTAACCATACCTATGTGTGTGTACTTCTGATACTCTGTAGCTTTTGGCTGCTTTGCACTCAACAGTGAAGCAAGTTCTGCGCTTTGGGTGCAAGTATCGGATGAAAACATGAGTTAATTACCAAATTGTCTTCTATAATCTTCCAAATTTTGAATATCACTTCTGTAGTTTTAATCAAAACAAAGACATTTGTTTTAAAGATTGAAATTTTTTTTCCACTGTGTTCTGTGTGCTATTAAAATGGGTAAGCAGTGGGGTAAACCAAACACTGGTTGTCCATTGTATACATGTCTGTTCTTTCATAATGTTTGAATGTGTAAGGTGGGACTGTTCTGCTCAATATTGTGCCCACTGCAGAGGTTTAGTGGACTTGACCTTTTCATTAAAATTAGTTATCTGAACCAGTCCTTTGATATCTTGCTACGTAATATGCAGCAATAGCTTAAAATGCCTTTATTTTGTCGTATTAAAAACATGGCACAGACACCCATTTAAACATAGCTGTATATAGTTTTTAAAATGTGACTGAATAGGATATAATAAAACACATGCTAATATGCAGTGAGTGAAGAAATGCTTTGTGACTTTTTATTTGAGCTGCATCTTTTCATATATGAAAAGATGGCTTGATTAATGGTGTCATACGCAAGTAAATTGCCATGCGTTAATGGGGATACAACTGTGTTTTTAACTGCTAAAGACCCTGGTTTTCAGCTATTCCTTCAGTGTTTTGTGTTTACGCAACTTCTTTTCGTGTTGTGAAATGTCAGTTTTTGATTTAGCTTGGAAAAAAAAAAAGTTTGAGTAAGACAAGAAACAGACTCTGTGAATACTGTATGGGAAAATAAAAAGTTAATATATGATTGTGGTCTGGATGTTTGGTCTGCATTTGGGGAGCATTATTTGTTTAAAAAGTTTTGAACGACAATCTGAGTGTCAACTCGTATTTTAATACATCACACTGAAAAGTCTTTATTACCTGAGCTTTGATCACTCTTCCGTTACTGTATGTTGAGAAGTGATTCAATTCACTGCTGTTGATAATTAGCTGTACTTCATGGTCACTAGAGAAAAACAAAGTTGTGATTTGGAATAGTGGGGCTGTGGTTGGCCAGCATTGCTTGGAGGTCAGCTGGGGGTGGTAAGGCAATGGCTTCCTTCTGACATCATGTTAGCTGCACCTGCTGTCTTCTCTGTGGTTCTCTGTTGAGAGCTAACCAGCAGTTGCTTTGGTTTATGACATCCTAGTGTAAAGTATAGCTTGTGTGTTGGTGGATGTGTTACCAAAGCAGTTTGTTCACAGTCTCTTGTAAACCGCAGTGCAGGAACTTCAGGCCTTCACTAAAAATGCAAACACAGAGCTACCCTGCTTACAAATATTTGTGTTCAGGAAGCGAATGCACAGTGGTGATGGAGACCTCCTTTTGAGCCCTTATGGTTCACGCTTCAATAACTTGTATCTTCTTAATACTTATGTATGCATATTATTATATACCTATACAATAATATATGTCTATCATATATCTATATATGATGATATATATGATGGAAAAAAAATTCAATGCCTTAGAGCTTGCATGGTTTTTAGTTATCTCGTAAACTTTAATATCTGAAATTGAAAGTGGAAGCCAAGCCTCTTACTCTGGAAATACAAATAAATATAATCACACTTAAAGAAAATGTGGAAATCATCACTGCATAGATGATAGAAGGCAATCTGAGTAATGAGAAATAGCTCATCATAATACTATAAACAGTGAACAGTGGGAAGGAGAATTGTATTTGTTCTGAGATTGTGTGAGGAGCTTATTATCATACAATTTTTTTTTTTTTTTTTGCTTTTGAATACTCCAAACAAAATTCATACAAGTTCAGAAATACTCATTTTCTTAGAGTTTGGTTTTTTATTAACAGAAATAACTACAATATCAATACCCTTTGCTTGGTCTTTCATCTTCCCTATCCCTGCCCTGCTTCTTTCAAATAAGTTTATATGAATCCCTGCTGTGGTGGAGTTGTAGCTCCTATATCCTATGCTTTGGTGTAGTTGTTCGCTGGGCTAGTGTAAGCCCATTCTTAACTCCAAATAGGGAAAGAGCAAGGATGGCCATACAGTGTTACTGATTTTACTGCTGTGCTTGCATGCTGAGAGAGACAGACAGCAGCTTCCTCCTTGTAGATACAACCTGTCCTGTGCCCCTTCCCTTGCAAGACTTTGTTATTTGGCAGCAAAAAAGGACCACGAGCAACATAGCGTGTATGAAAGTGCAATTTCTGTGGTGGGACCAGCACAGCAGAATGTGGTTGTTAACATTGTTTTTTAATATCAAAAAAGGTAGTGTATGAGGTTGTCTTGTAATACATTTGGTGAGGCCAGAGTTCAGGTTTTTCGTTTTCCATTTAAACTGAACAAGAGTATAATCAGCATGGAGGAAGTTTATATTGATAATGATGAAGAAGACTTGCATATGTTTCAGTCAGAGTGGCTGCAAGAGAAGAGCAAACTTGTTTTACTGGGGAGAGGAGGAGGATATAAAAATTGCTTTTATGAATTAAAATGACACAAAATGCAGGAGTACTGTTTGAGCATTACACACACAGCATTATGTCTGTGAGTGTGCTATTTTCTTGTGGGATCAGAATGCTGCCATGCTCTCTGCATGTGTGCTGGAGGGCTGTGAGGCTGTGGTGGTGAAATAAGAGCATGGAATCAGCAGAACTCATGGAGAAGAACATAGCATAGTACAGATAGGCCAGTGCAACCTTTCATGAGTATTAAATACTATTAAAATAATTACTCAACTCCATGGCATTTCTGGCTTATGCGGAAAGTGCTGAACTTTCAAGAATCAGGAAAGCAGGAAGGCTGGGACTGCGGATCCCACCAGAGGCACCGCTTGGAGAGACTAGCTCTAAGTAACGTGATGGAGCTGTGGATGACCATGCTCACTGCAGGGGAGGTGGAGAAGATGACCTTTAAGGTCCCTTCCAACTCTAAGTATTCTTTCTTACACCTCTGCAATACACTACATGAAAGTACAGCAGAGTTCCAGGTTAATGCTTTGTGTCTTGGGCAAAGAACACTCCCCTTTTTGTGTCAAATCAATTTCATTCTCGCTTAAATCTTTTAGACTGTAAAAACAAATATTTGATCCATGTCATGCAATCAGAAAACTAGGAACAGATAGAAAACTAATGCTTAATAGAATTAAAGATGAAAAAGAACTATAAACGAGGCTATTTAAAATATTGCTACTAACATTCAGATCTACTAAATAGGTTTCATCTGGAAAAACTTTAAAGAGACAAAATACAAAGTGATGCCATTGAAAATAAAACTCACATAACAGGTGTATATGGAACTTCTGCCTGAAAGTTGGTTTTTTTCCTCCTTAATTTAATAAAACATGATGTTCTGAAGGAAACTAAGTATCAGGTTTACCTGCTGAAATGCCTACTCAGTGGTAGTCTTCCAGCATCTTGGATGGGAGCAATCTCAGCTGAAGAAAAAAGGAGCTCCAGTATCACATTGGGTGGATTGCAACGCACAGATGATTAAAGACACTGGAAAATAAATAATTCATAAGTTAACTGGAGTGGTCCTGTATATATTTGAATAATTTCGTATACAAAATCAGTTTATATCTACTTGTGCCTATCACCAACCCATATTTATAGATACCAAGATATAGATATAGATATAGATACCAACACATACTTATAGATTGCCCCCACAGAATAAAGAATCGACTGTGTATTTAGATATAGTTATTACTGCATAGCCTGCATAATGCATTCACCTGGATGATTAGACCTTAGCTAAAAGTCTTGTGAAGACCATGTTTATACAAAGTCTTGTAAAGATCTATGCAAAGTCTTTTATTGCAAGTAGTTAACACAGCAGAGGTAACCCAGCAGTCTGAACAGCAACTTCTGGTTTACATACATATTACCAATACTACATATTTACTAAAAGTCTTCTGAATGAAACATCTGCTTACTGCTGGACTGCCTCACGTTACACGTTCTTTTAAATGCTCTGCAAGCTTTGACTTTTTTATACTCTGAGTGTACTTTATCTAAGTATAAAAATAAGTATAAAAATTATCAGATAAAAGCCTTTATCTGAGAAAGGCTTTTTAAAGCGTTTTAAATTGCTTGACAGAGATCAGTGAGCAGTAAGGTCTAGCTAAAAGAGTTTACCAGATTTCCAAAGGGCTTCTAATTATGTCTCAGGCACTTTTAAAAGAAGCTTTAGGCTTGAAAGAACAACTTAATTAGTAAAGCCTGATCAATTATTAATAAATATGAAAGGGACTGAGTGGGTAGGGGTGAGTTAATGGTTAACTCCTGCAGTGGAGGAAAGATGCCAATACAGTTCTGCAGAGATCTGTCCTATAATGTGGATTGTCCAGCAGAGGTGTATGAGGGCTGCACTGAAAGTAATGCCTGCCATTTTATTATAATGGCCCACAACCAATGAATGCTAACAGTATGGCAACAGAGGTTGAAGCTTCCCACCAATATTCCATTCCATCCCACATTGTTGCCATGTGTCAGATGGCAGCAGAGGAGCAGTCTGAAAAACAGCACCTGACATGGAAGAGCATATGGAGCAAAGGTGTGGAGTTGAAAACTGCATGTCTTGAAGCTTGCACCCACTGACATCTAACAGTCCTTGCTGAACCCTTATGGAGACCAGCAGTGGTGACAGACAAGCCACACTCTGGACAGCTGCACAAATCAGCTGATGATTGTGACTACACTGAAAAACAGTACTTCATATCTGAGAAGTTGCTCTATCAAAGCGCTCTTGTGCTCTTTGTATCTTTTCTACCCTCCGTGGAAATAAGTAGAAGGCTTTTTTTTAGGAGTAACCTACAATGTTAATACCAAAATGCTATATAAGAAACTAATAGAAAAGTGAATTTACAGAGGCTGAATGCATCAAATGCAGATTTTTTAATAGCAGAAAGGTGGACAGTGTTTTGGAGAACTGTAAAGGCAGACAGAGTAGTGAGCAGTAAAACAACCTTTTAGCTCCTACAGGAGAGAGAACACGTGCAGAGCTGCCCTATCACCTTTGGGAACAGACAAGCACCAAACATAACCATACATCACTGTGCAAGAAGCAAATTTTGCTTTTGCAGAAAGCAACAAACATCTACCTACCTTTTTGTACGTGACAGCATATGAACCCAGTGCAAGTACAGTTATCTAATTTTATCACACATATGCAATCAGCTGTGCATTATTTACCCAGTAGATGCAGACAGCTGCAATCATAGTTACCACAAACAATTATTACTGTTTTTATACTGTTATTAATGATCATATACGTGAATTAGAGGTTACCTTGTCTTACTTCAGCAAACATAGATATTAGCAGCTGGCATTCTTTTCCCACTGAAAATAAAGAGCAAACCAAGGTTTTCTTAATTATTTTCCCCAGAACAGAGAACAGACCCAGAGCAGTGTGTCAGCTGACAGCTCTTCTGGAAACCAAGGCTCACTCTTTCTCCGGATAAATCTATGCCAATTCTAGCAGAGCAGAACGTGGTTCACCGGCAGATGTTATCAAACTGATATCGTTAGAAAAACTGGGAAAGCTTTTGTACTTGGAATTCTGAAGAAGGGCTTGAGTGCCTTAAAGTACATACCACCCATTTAACAAAACACTTTACCTCTGAATTCCAATCCATGAGCAGTATTTGTGCTTCGACCACCACTTTTAAGACAAAATATAATTCTGGCAAAGACAGGCAATAATTTAATAATGATGCAAGAGATTGCTTTACTAATGCAATACTAAAGAGATGCAACTGTTAGCTGTTACATCTTAAATGCTTATTTGGAAAAACAACATCAAGAAAAGGATGAGTTCACCAACAGCAAAACTGTGATTCTAACCTTGTCAAATGGCTTTTATGAACTGAAATTCAAATCTCTGGATGACTGTGATCTGCTCATCAGGAGCTACATTGTTTAGGCACAGCACAGTAATTAGACAGCAGTTTGAGCTGTCTGTCTTTGGCATGGTGATGATGCCTCTTCAGAAAAAGACGTGGAAAAGAAACAATGGGAAATGCTTCTTACATCCCCTGAAGAAGCTGAACATCCATGGAACTATGGGAGTATTTTAACGAGAGCTTCATCTGAAATTAGACAGCAGCACTGATTTTTATTCAATTTTTTGAAACACTGTTTTTTTTTTTTTTAGCACTGCAGCTCCTCTGCATTAGATGTTAGAATGCTGACTCCTATTTCTATTTCAAGCCTATATTGATCTACAGATGGTTCACTAATGGGATGACATGCACGACACAGTGCTGTACCTTCTGAACCACAACATCATTTACAAAGCCTCAGTTACGTTTCTGTAATTGGAATCAGGATGAGTTCTCACTGGTACTTTGCTAAGTTTTTATCAATACTCTGAGAAAAAAATTGAACACTGACAACATTTTTTCACCCAGAGGGTGGTGAGGCACTGGAACAGGCTGCCCAAGGAGGTTGTGGATGCCCCATAAACTCATAGAATGGCTTGGGTTGAAAAGGACCACAATGATCATCCAGTTTCAACGCCCCTGCTATGCGCAGGGTCACCAACCACCAGACCAGGCTGCCCAGAGCCACATCCTTGGCCTCGTGTTTCTTGAATTTACCTTGTAGACCTCCTTGTTTGCAGTAGCAGAAAGCCCCACGTACACCAGTCCGATGGCTTACTGTGCAAAGGCTGGTTTGGCTTGGTATTTAATGATTGTGATTTCAGGTGTCCACTAACAATCTCTTAGAAGGAATGGGAGAAGACAAGGTTTTCTGAATCCAAAATGTATTCCAGTACTTTCGCTATGACACAGGAGCACTGGGTGCTTGAAATAGCCATGTTATAGTTTTAGAAATGGATTTCTTTCCTGAAGTCTTTGACTCTTTATGTCCGTTCCCAAAGAAACTGGTGAGCACAAATTTGGATCCAAGCAGACGCTGGGACACTGCTGAGCTGGACAGTAGCTCTAGGTCACAAAGAACACTTGCTGGGATCAAACCTGTTAATAAAGCCTTGGTTTTTAAGGTGGAGGATCCCTGCAGGCATTCAAGGCCAGGCTGGATGTGGCTCTGGGCAGCCCGGTCTGGTGGTTGGCGACCTGCACGTAGCAGGGAGTTGGAACTGGATGAGCACTGTGCTCCTTTGCAACCCTGGCCATTCTATGACTCTGTGATTCTATGATTTGAACATATGATATGAACAGAGGTGCTAGAAAGATTAACGAGTCCAAATTAAGCGAGAAGCACGAGATTGCAATACAGTTCCCTACCCCTAACCCTTCCAGCCCTTGTTCAATTTGTTGCTTCAACTTAAAGTAAGCCCTAAGCACCGCAGATCAGCTCGGCAGCCCTTCCCCGCCGCTCCGAAGCCGCAGCCCGCACTCGCTCAGTACCACAGCGCTCGGCCGGCGCAGGCGCAGTGCGCGCGGCAGTGCCGGCGTTCCCGCGCGGATGGCGGCGCCGCATCACGCAGGTGCGGCCGGGTGGGGCGGCGCGGCGCAGGTGCGGCGGGGAGGGCCGTTCCGCCGCGGGTCATGTCGCGGAGCGCCGCGTCGTCGCCCTCCGGGGCCGCCGCCGCCGCCCCCCTCCCGCCGCCTCCGCTGCCGCTGCAGCCGCCCTTCGGTCCGGACGCGGGTCCCGGAGGCGGACGAGCCGAGCTGAAGCCGGTGCGGCGCTTCATCCCTGACTCGTGGAAGAACTTCTTCAAGGGGAAGCGCGGCCGCGGCTCGGGCTGGGACGGAGCGACGTCCGACGTGGGGTTCGTGTCGGACGGGACACCATGCTCGCCGCCCGCCTCTCCCGGCCAGCCGCGGGTGCGGCCCGGCCGCTCCGCAGAGCGGTGCGAGGGGTCGGGCGGCAGCTGCCGCTCGCTGGAGGCCGAGGCCATGCTGCGCGGGGACTCGTCGGGCGCGCCCACCGGCATGACGTACGAGGAGCAGGTGGAGGCCTACCGGCAGCGCTACGCCTACATGAAGTCCTGGGCCGGGCTGCTGCGGCTGCTCGGCGTGGCCGAGCTGCTGCTGGGCGCCGCCGTCTTCGCCTGCGTGACCGCCTACGTACACAAGGACAACGAGTGGTACAACGCCTTCGGCTACTCGCAGCCCTACGGCTACGACGCTTCCTACGGCGGCTATTACTACAGCGGGCCCAAAACGCCCTTCGTGCTGGTGGTGGCCGGCGTGGCGTGGATCGTCACCATCGTGCTGCTGGTGCTCGGCATGTCCATGTACTACCGCACCATCCTCCTCGACTCCAGCTGGTGGCCGCTGACCGAGTTTGGCATTAATGTGGCCATGTTCCTTCTGTACATGTCTGCCGGCATCGTGTACGTCAACGACGTCAACCGAGGGGGACTCTGCTATTACCAGCTGTTCAAGACGCCGATGAATGCCTCTTTCTGCCGTGTGGAAGGAGGTCAGACGGCAGCCATCATCTTCCTGTTTGTCACGGTGGTCATCTACCTGATTAGCGCCTTGGTTTCTCTGAAGCTGTGGAGGCACGAAGCAGCCAGGAGGCAGAAGGAGCAGATGGAACGAGAGGTGGGTCGTGGGGATCCTTTTGGTGGGCACAACTGTAAGGTCTGCTGTATGGCCCTGAGCCTTCACAGAATCACTGGGTGGCCCGGGTGGGAAGGGACCTCAAGGATCATGAAACTTCAACTCCCCTGCCACATGCAGGGCCACCACCCTCCACATTTAGTGCTAGACCAGGCTGCCCAGGGCCGTGTCCAATCTGGCTTTGAACACTTCCAGAGACAGGGGCTGAGCCATCAACCTCAGTCACGGACAAATAACAAGTGTTGTGAAGATGTGACCCAGAGTCTTTTTGGAAAGGAACAGGTGTTGTTTGGTGGAATTCTGCATTCTCTACAGGCATTATGTGATGAAGTACTTCCGTGTGTGTGTGTGTGTGTATTCCAAACAAAGGAAAATCCAAATCATGTGCCTGTTGAGCTTTTTAGCAGGGTTGGGCTTAAAGACAACTCATTTGTTTGGAGACCACATTCTCAGCATGTGGACTGCTATTGCGAATGACAGCAAGAATATAAAATACTGGTTAGCATTTTGAAGTAAAAATCCAAGTGGTTCTTGTCTATTCAGTATTTACTTGTCTAACTGTGTTTACAGTTGTACCAGATAATCACTCAGAGGGTGGTGAGGCACTGGCACAGGCTGCCCAAGGAGGCTGTGGATGCCCCATCCCTGCAGGCATTCAAGGCCAGGCTGGATGTGGCTCTGGGCAGCCTGGGCTGCTGGTTGGCGACCTGCACACAGCAGGGGGCTGGAACTGGATGAGCACTGTGCTCCTGTGCAACACAGGCCATTCTGTGATTCTATGATAACAACAGTGATGAGAAAGCTGGTGTCTCAGTTCTGTTATTTCATCTTTTCACTTAATCTGTTTTGTGTTGTTGCTGGCCTTGTCCCTACTAAAACCACTCAATACCCACATAGTTAATGATAAACTGTCATAATGCTGCCAACAAGGGCATTTGAAGCCAATTGCATAAAACTTCTTCCATGGGAAAGCGCTCTGAAAAGCTGCTAAAAATCATTAAAAGATAGCTTAAAAATACACATATGTGGAGTTTACAAAAGCCTACCTTAAGTAATTGTCAGCATTTAAATGCAAGAAGCTCCATTCCATCTGCTTTATGGTTGTATTTCTGTTGATTTTCAGCATTTTAGTTTAATGTTGGTTTCCTTACCAAGATCTTGCATAGAACTTGAGACTCACTTTTAGGAAAGGGAATTGTAGATGTGTGAGACTAGCTAGTTTTCAGCCCGTTTTTAAATACATCCTGCAAGAATGAGGTGATTTACCTGTTGCTATTCATGTTCTTTTATTCTATTTCCTTAAGAATATTTTTGAAGTTAACATTTCTATCATATAAACTAGGATCAAGACAGTGCTGTGCAGAAGAGTAGCTGGTTGGTTACTGGTTAGTTCACCGCTGTGTTTTCTAGGCAATGAGCTAAGCTGCATGAATCACTGGAGTATGAAATTTAAAGGTGATTGAGAAGTGGTTGGAGTATTTCCTCCCTGTTACTTTCGACTGTGCTACTGAACATCTTGTTCTGGGCTTTGTGTTCTGGGCTTTCAAACATCTTAAAAATGCTTGATCTGAAAACATTCTTTTGCTAAATATGTTCATTATTTATTATAAAGGCATAAGAATATCTACAGCTTGGCTCAAAATATATATTAAGTATCTGTGCTTTTTGATTTGCTGTTTAAAATAAAACTTAAAGTTCTGTGTGGTTTTGTTTTTTTTTTTTTACAGATGAAAACACAGGTGTCTTTACCAGACAGAAAGGTAGGAAGCAAACTCATTTTTCTGTTTATTGGTATTCCCAATTGCATGCTCTTTTTTTCTTGTGACTCCTTGTTTTGACTACCTTTTTTCATTAGTTTTTTTTTCATTGTTGTTTTCTTTGGAAAAGATGAGGTTTAGTTCTGTAGTAGTAATCAGGAGAGCATTCTCTTGCTCGCAGGATTTGGAAGAAGTCTGTGAAGAGGTTAGTGCTAGTTCATCTTGGTTTTAAGATTTACTGTTGACAGCATGTGCTTTTAGTTTGTTTCATTAATTGATGAGTTCTGTAGTCTTTATCATAGAATTTTGCAGGCATGGTTATAGCAACAAAGCATCTGATGCATTACAGGATTTAGGGTTTAATTTTTTCCTTTTGGCTTCCTGTTAAAGTTGGAGAGGGGGCAGTGGGAGCTCATTGTTAGGTTTGAGATTTGAGTTTGCTGCTGTTATTCTATGACTACTCCAAGACTCTCTTACAAGCTTTGAAATACCAACAAAATAATGATTCTTGTGCTGCTGCACAGATCTGCAGGTGCACATGCTACAAAGCTTGGGCAGGATTTTAATGCAGCAGGTGTTGATGATTTCCAGAAAATTTATGGAGTATTTCTTTCAGACTTAAATGTTTCCCTTTAAATACTGTGAGCATCCTGCCACTGTCTTTTCTGTTGCTTACTTCAGTGCTTTGTTTGACATCACTCCTGTATCAAGGATTAAATTGTAGAATTGGGAAGTAAGGCTAAAAGGGATTTCTATAGAACAGGGTGATTCATGTTTATCCACAAATGAAATGGATATCCAGAAAACTTCCATAAACTGTTTTTTAAGATGCGGGGGACAAATCCTTTCAAGACCCAAATAAGTATTTGACTGTCACTGGTACAGATATTACGTTCAATGCCAAGAGTATTAGAACAAACTGAAGAAAGATAACCATTTTAAATTCTTAACTGTGGAACTCTTTCCTGATTTTCTAACTATAGTAAAGTATATAAAGAATGTATGTGATTTACTTATGCTGCTGCTTAGAACTCTTATCTCTGTCTTAACTGCATGCTTTACAGAACTTGTGTTTTGCATTTGAATAAAATCTCATTTTAACTGGGACAATATTTTTTCTTTTCAAACGTAGTGTGCTGACAGTGACGACGCACCGAAAGAAGAGGTCACTTACAGGCAGCTTAAGTCAGTGGAAAGGAAACCAGAACTACTTAATGGTCATATCCCTGCAGGCCACATTCCTAAACCTATAGTGATGCCAGACTACTTAGCGTAAGTGTCTTAAATTTGTTTATCAAAGTCAGTACTGTTAATTGACTTGTTTTTTTTTTTCAAGCAGCATTTCTCTTATTCATGTTTTCTCTGCACGTGCTGCAGAAACTTACAATTCTTTATCAATGCCTTGGACACAGTAACATAAATGATCTGAAACTTAACAAACAAACAACCCTAAAACCCTACCCAAACATTGGAACACACTGTTAGAATCTAGCATGTAATTACCAAAGGAACAGAAGATGCAGGCAATATTCATGGGAAATTTCTTAGCTTTTTAGTTCTATAAATTTGTCTAATCTTGTGTGAGTGCTAAATTGATAATATCCCTTTTAAAGGGTAGGCTTTCCATGTTATCCACAATCTGTTTTGTTTGTCATTTCCAAGATAGAGTGGGTGGCAACCCTGCCCAGTCTAGAAAGGTTGAAACCAGATGTCCTTTAAGATGTCTCCAACCCAAGTCTGTGATTCTGTGGTGAAGTATAAAATAAATTGATTTGTATACTATTTGGCATGTATTTCAGTGGTTCAGATTTGGGACAGCTTCAGCAATTATGAGATGAGCAAACATTACAGAAACACTTTACTGATGTCAAGACTGTGTGCTTGTTGAAGTCTGATGTCTAATATTAGTCACTGAATATTTACTTATTTTAAAGGAAGTACCCAGCAATTCAAACAAATGAAATGCGAGACCGGTATAAAGCAGTGTTCAATGATCAGTTTGCTGAGTACAAAGAGCTGTCTGTGGAAGTCCATGCTGTGTTAAAAAAGTTTAATGAGCTGGAAGCGTTGATGAGACAACTTCCTCAACATCCTGGAAGCATATATGTGAGTACCTGTGAAAAAAAGGGTAATGGTAAGCGTTCAGCTTCTAACTTTCATTGGTTAATGTCTGGTGACATTTGGCAGTGGCTCAGTAGGAGAGAGAGTTTTTCTCAAATATGCTGTTTCTTATTTGGTCATCCATCTAGAATGCAATGATATTGTATATGTATTTGTATTTTTTTTTTTTTCATGTTGTTAGCTTTCTAGTTTGAATAAAGCAAAGTTAACTTGTTTTCACTGTTTCTTAAGTACAAAAGGTACAACTAAAGCCAGAAAAGATTTAATCAGCTGAGAGATTGACTTTTGAGAAGTGTTTTGTAGAGTTTACATGAGTGTGTTTAAACGTGTGTGATATCTCTCCACAGGAGCAGGAAAGGATATCAAAAGTTCTGCAAGAATATGAGAAGAAGAAAAATGTGAGTGTTTTCAGCTTTACATTGCTGATTAATCTAAAGAACAACAAAGGAAGTGTAAATAGACAGCACTGCTGATAGAAATTTGCTACCTTGGGGTACCCCTAGCTATTGCAGGGCTTCGTATATATTGTATTTTAAATCTTTGGCAAAAGGGTGATGCCGCCTTCGCTGTTCATGCCAATAACCTGTTTTGGAGAGTGCTTCTATTAGCCAGGTGAGGAATAAAATAGTTAAGTATTTTTGTCTTTTAACATTGTCATTTTAAAGGTCCGTTCACTTCTTGGGGTAGAGTTTGTTCACATTCACTAGCTGACGTGGACGTCAGATACATTAACGGAAAGGTAGTCTCACACTTAATAAGTTTTTTTTCTTCTTTCTTTTTGGCAGCTTGAAACTTGAGTAGACTTCCAAAAAGTCATTTCCAGCATAATGCAAAGAGTTTCACTTGGTCAGTTTTAAGTGCAGGCAGTAAATGTGTACCTGTGTTCTTTCAAAGCATCCTCCATTCAAGTAACTGTTCTTTTTAATTAAATTTGAGTTGTGTCCATGTTAACTAACTTCCGTTTCCTTTTTGGAGAGGTATTTATTAGACGTATCAGAACCCATATATTAAATAAAAATGATGTAGTAGATTGTAGTTTACATTTGCAGGCTTTTTTTTAAAAACTGCTCTCTTTCCTAAATAGCTGCAGTAGTGTATTAAAGCAGGACTTCTTTCTGTAGCCCTCCATGAAGGAAGAAGAAACAGGCAACAAAAAGTCATGGTCAAAGAAAAAAGTATTATTCTGGCAAATAGTTATATGCTGTCCTTAGTCAAGAACATGCTTGATAATAGACTACTACTGGATAAAACTGAGAGCATAATTATTAATGTAAGAATTTGTGTTTTCTTGGCAGGATCCCGCATTTCTGGAGAAAAAGGAACGTTGTGAATACCTAAAGAATAAGCTTTCTCACATAAAACAGCGAATTCAGGACTATGATAAAGTTATGAACTGGAAAGTGCAAATTTAGCAATGCCTTGAGCTTGCCTACAATATTTTTCTAGTTTTTAAATCAATAAGTGTATTGTAAAATATTTATTTACTCTCAGATCTGTGTACTTTCAGTGGGGATAACAGCTACCTGACCACTTCATCACTTCACTGTGTGTTGTATGTTACTGATAGGTTTTATGTGCAGGTTCAGTTACAAATCTGTGTAATGAGGTTGTCAGATATGTTTAGAATACCAGTGTTAACATTCTGCTTTTTTTAATTAAGCATGGTTTATTTGGCAAGTTGGGGAGTGCACTAGAGAAGGCAGTTCTAAATACTGCGTCAAAAGTGTGTGTGCAAATTCTGTATCAAGGATGCAGACGATGTCAGAATGATATCAGAAGGAGTTGCATTGTTCTCTGTGGCTGGGTTTGGTAATTTGATCACACTGAGGAGTTTCAGCAGGTAGGAAATGAAGTGTACAAGGTGGCTGTATTTTCAAATACACTGTTGTATGTTAGAAATTACTGGGAGTAAGTTCCTATGTAAGCAGTGATCGTATGCTGTTTTTTGTTTTGTTTTTATGCTCCTCTGTAGAGGTGATGCAACTTAAAAGTGGCCTTAAAAGTGACCTTATAAGTGACCTTAGAAGAAGAGTGGCATTGAGTGAGAGTCATGTTTAGTGTTCCACTAGTGTTGCTGTAGACCAAGATGATCTGCATGTATTTTGGGGACGTTTTAGTAGGCTTTGACTGGGTTAAAGAAAGAGAACTTCTCTTTGTCAGCAGGGAGCTGGACTTTCCGCTTTAGCTCAGTTTAAGATTGTGTAAATGTTGCTGTTTGTGAACTTCTTATTCAGTGTAGTACAATGAAATTAATTCTCAAAACAGAAATTATTAGCATCTTTTATAAGGCGAGGAGTATTTTGTTTTCTGGAGTGTATCTTTATAAATTCAATATAACTTTTCTTCTGTGTTGGGGTTACAGGTTTGTATATGCAAATTTTCACATAAGCCAGTGAATTTTCTCTTTTTATACTTTTTCACATCTTTTTAAAAAGCTTTTTACATAGTAAAATTGCTGGAAGCATTGATAGTTTCCTTGTACAGGTTTATATAATTGCAAATGGACTATTTTTTTGAAATGTGTTTTAGTTTCATTAAAAAAATGAAACAACCTAACGATGTTAATCCATTGCTTATATAATCATTTCACCGTTAAAAAAAATTGCCCCTGTTGCTCAGTATTGAAAACACGTTAATACACCTAACTCTGGGATTTATTTCTGGTTTGATTTTTGAGCTCTTATCATCATTTATGTTGCAATCTTGAGGTTTTATTCACTTTCATACTTAAAAAATTGACTTTACAGTTTTATCAGCTACTTGTGTGTTTTATACCTGCTGTAGCATACGTATTCTAAAGAACAGGTTTTTCTTTGTAAGCTTCTTGTCCAACTCCCTGCAGTCTAAATTTCCTTTTGCCGTATGCTTGGCTTTTTTTGTCAGTGGAAACTCGAGGCTTTGCTTCTGTAGCAGAAGTCTAAGCATAAGGAACTTCTTCTTGTAACATGTTGTAAACAGCTGATGGCTCTGATTCTTTTTTTTTTTTTTTTTTTTGGGGGGGGGTGAAATCATAGAATTAATGGTTTGGGCTTCAGGAGACCTCTAAAGATCACCAAGTCCACTCCCCTGCCGTGGATGGGAACGCATTTCATCACATCATGTTAATAAAAGCACCATCCAGCCTGCCCTTGAACACTCTCAGGGATGGAGCATCCACAACTTCTCTGGGCAACCTGCTCTAACCACCCTTCTAGTAAATAATTTGTTCCTCATGTCTGGTCCAACTCTGCTGTGTTCTAGTCTAAAAGAATTATACCTTCCACTGTCTCTGCAGGTATAAAGTTTTTCTTCCTCTTTTTTTTAGCCCCCTGTATGTACTGAAACACTATAGTAACATCTCCTTATAGCCTTCTCCAGGCTGAACAGCCACAGATTGCAGCCAGTCTCCTTTACAGGAGGTGCTCAAGCACTCTGACCATCTTCACGACCCTCCTCTGGACCTCCTTAACAGCTCTGCACCTTTCTTGTGCGGGAGCTCCCAAACCTGGGTGTGATGTTCTAGGTGAGGTCTCAGAAGGTCAAATAAGAGTGAGACTACAAATTTTCTCAATGTGCTAGATGTAGTAACTTATTTAAATACAGCCAAGAATGTACGTACGTATGACTGACTTCCTGGGCTGCAAGCCGAGAACATTGCTGGTTCATAACCAATTTTTCATCAGCCACTGTCTTCAAGTCCTCTCTACAGGGCTGCTCTCAAACAGTTCTTCCTCACATCTGTGCAGGTATTGGGGATTGCCCCGACCCAGATGCAGCACCTACTGAACTTTGTGAGGTTCACGTGGGTGTATTTATTGTGTCATTGTCCCTGCGTATAGCATCCTTTTCCTCTAGAGTGTCATCTGCAAACTTAGTGGGGATGCACTCAATGCCACTGTCATTCATGAAGATGCCTTACGGTGTTGCTCCTTGCACAGACTCATGAAGGACAGCACTTGTTCCTGGTTTCAGTTTGGACTCTGAACTGTTGACTCTAACCCCTTGGTCACCCAACAAATACATATCTCTCCAAGTTAGAGGCAAGAGTGTCTGAGGAGAGGAGCATATCAGGGCCTTTTGAAAGATTCTGTGCCCCTAGTGGACCTTTCTGCCATGAGAACAGTGGGTTGTATTTTCAGCCTCCCTTTGAAAGTGATCTGAGTTTCAGTTTCTGAGAAACTTGCTTCTGGACCTTCAGACAGTATCTGTATAACCTCTGCAGAACTATTGTGCTTCTCTTCCTGCCGATTTTCCAACACAGATTTCGGAGAAATCAAGATTCATGCAATAAGAATTAGTTGCTGTGAGCTTAAACCAATCAAGTGTAGGATAGAAAGGAGGAGTAAATTTAGTGAGAACTAGTGAGAATTGTGAGAAGTGGTCTTTTGATGGTCTTAAAGGAAAAAAGGCAAAGTTACTAGGTGATTATTGCCTTGGTCTGTCTGTGCAGTCTCTTTAGTTTCACCTTTATGATCTACCTGGTTGCATGTACATCTAAAAAGTCTGCTCTGTGACCTGAGTAGCATGATTGCTGTGCTTAATAAATGGCTCTATGCATTTTTGCACAAATGTCTTATGCCTTGAGATTAATGAATAAGATGGTGTCTAATAAATGTAATCAAGAGTTGGCATAACATAGTATGGTTGGCTAGCTTTAACAACAACGTAGCAACTACAAGTACTGGTGCTAATGAAATACCTAATGGATTTGGTTTTGAATTTTTAATTTCATAATTCAAAAATTACGATGGGATTTGAAACATGTGAACACTCACAGTTTGCTCTTATGTCAAGCATTCCTGTCTGGAACTTAGGTTCTTTACCATGACAATAAAAGACATCCCTGTTCTGAAAGAAGCCTTATTTCTACTTTTTTTTTTTACTAATCATATTGGCTTATGCCTGTTTTTTCCATTTCAACACTTTATAAATTGGACTTTGTAAGAAAGTCTGGCATGTGACTGCTGGAAACAAATTTTCTTAGAATTAACAATTATTTCTTTTTTTCATCTTCAGCAGTTTTCACTACTTTTGTCTAAATGTCACAGGTTTTTCTTGTCTGTAGTTTAACTGAAAATAATTTAGTTTTTCCTACATTTTCCCCACTGTTAATGTTTCTCCTGATATATGCAACAGTGTGAAAGCACAAAGTTTTCCACTCCTGTTTATGGAAATGTTACTTATGTTTAAATGTTTTCTTCCTCAGTTCTTGTCTTACTCGGATGCAGAGTGACACGCCTTAAAAACGGATGCTTGGTGACTTTCCTGTAATTCAGAAGGTCAAACAGTCTTGGCACGTTTCCATTGTGCTCAGCAATGCTGTGATTGCTCTGCAGAGAAGCTGGTTACAGTGACCTTCGCTTTATTGAGGTGGTCTTTGTGTTGATGCTTCTGAAAGTCTTGGTGAGCTGAGAGTACCTGCTTGTCTCAGTCCTGAGTAGATTGGATCAAGCTAATGCAGCTAAAACAAGTGTGCCACATCATTTTTAATGATGACAATAAATACAGTGCAAGCTTGCTGTTAAGGGATCAATTAATTAAAACTGAAAGAGCTTGAAATTATATAAATTGTTGTGTAGTTTTTAATGTATTAATGAGTAAACTAATGTTGCAGAGGATCTGGGCGCCGGATACTTGAGAGGGGAACAAGAAACAAACAAAATCAAGAAAACATGGGTTTTCAGAGCATTTTGATTCGGTTTCACACATTCCTTTATTACAACTATGTATTACTGATAGGACATACTTTGTTAACAGTATTGGAGTTTCGAGCTCTGCTTGAAAACATCTCTTTTACACTGGTTGTAAAGTAGTGCACATTAAGCGTGCGCATGCTGCATAAAGACGCTTGCTTTTGCTGATGCTTGTTTTGTGTTGATTGCAGATTTTGCAGTTCAGTTAATACTGAAGTAAGAGTAGGAGAAACAGTTCTTTCAGAACTGAAGTCCTGGAGAAGAAACGCTCAGGAAGATTTCTGACTGCACGCATGGAGCCTGGAGAAGATTGGCTGCTGTATGCTGGCTGCCTGTTCGTCCGCACGTAGGGTAGTTTGTAAACTGTGCTCAAACGACATGCTTTCATTTCGTACGCTTTACGGAACAGAACTGTGTTTGTTTCTGTAGGACCCCCCGGGCACGTAGCCGCTCGGGAGGAACGAAGGGCGCGGGTGGCGGGCGCAACCGGAGGCTAATGACTGCAGCACCGGGAGGGGCCCAGCGGCGCTTCCGGCCCAAGAGGGGGCACGTCCGGCGAGAGGAGGTGCGTGTGCGTGTGTCCGCCGCGCTGCAGCTGTGCCCGCCCGCCGGCAGCGGACCGGCTGTGTCAGAGCGGTGCCGCGGCCATGGACGACGAGCCCGAGAGGACTAAGCGCTGGGAAGGAGGCTACGAGAGGACGTGGTAGGTTTTCGTTTCCATGCCTCGCTTCGCTGTCGGCGCAGGACGAGGAGAGCCTTCAGGCGCTCAGCGGGAATCTCCCTTTTCCGTAGGGAAGTACTGAAGGAAGATGAATCCGGGTCGCTGAAAGCAACCATCGAGGACATCCTCTTCAAGGCGAAGAGGAAAAGGTACGGTGCCGCACCCCAGCCCTGGTCCTGTCGCTGCTGTGCTCGGTGTCCCTTGCGGCGATCCGAGCCGGGCGGCGTGGGTCTGCTTCAAAAACCCGCCGAGAGTTTTTACAGAGGGCGGAGGTTCTGTGTCACATTGCCCGGAGAACAGCTAGATTAAAAGCCTGGGCTTGCTTTGCTTCAGATTACGTCAAAACAACCAGTGTCATGTGAAATTGTAAAGACGAACCTCCTGGCTAGAACTGTGTTCGGTTCATTGGGTTTTCTTCTGTTTGTTTAAAACGCACACAGTCAGACCGTGATGAAGGGTTGATTGCAGTCTCACCTTTTGCCTTCTCTCAGTGGAAATGCACATCCATGGCTCATGGGTGCTTTTTATTTGCCAAAGGCACAATATTGGGTTAGTTCCAGACTTTGTTTCAGCCCCCATTCCTTCACTTGCATCTTACTTGAAACTTTCTGTATGTTTTGTCAGAATCTACGAACACCATGGACAAGTCCGGCTGGGAATGGTACGTCAACATCCTATGGCCATCCTGAGCACACAGCAGATTCAGCAGAGGTGGCATGCCCAACCTGAAGCAGCTTGTGCTGACTAGATGTGCTTGAGAGCAGAGCTTGCACCTTCTCTCTGTTTTCTGAAGGCAGCAGGGTGGGCTGTGGAGCACCAGTTTGGTGTGTGTGCAGAGTGCACCTCACAGGTGCAGCCAGCCCAGTGCGTGCTTAACGATGGAGTTTTCTCCGTGTGAGAAATGAATAGCTTTCATGAATTGCAGATTACAGCATTGCTTCATGCAACACCAAGGTCTTCTAATAAAGACATTAAACAGGTGCAGACTACTTGTAGCTGGCCTGCAGAGGAAAAGAGCAGTGAATGTTTTTCAAGATAGATGAACGTTCCATTTCAGAGGTGAAATGGAAAAATGCTAAAACTTGCTCCTTGTGTTAAAGCATAAGCCTGCAGCAGAATTAATGTTTGTGGTGATAATGCAGATGCGTCACCTTTATGTGGTTGTTGATGGATCAAGAACTATGGAGGACCAAGATCTAAAGCCGAACAGACTGACTTGCACTCTGAAGGTATTTCTGTACTCGAAATTCACATCTTTTTAACCCGCTCTTTTTCTGTAAATCGCTTCCATTTTGCATTTAAAACAATGGCAGTCTCCTGCAACCAGGTTTCTTACGCAGCCTCATCTCTCCTCTCATACGTACTGTTTTTTTCCCTTGTTTCTGTTGCTGACCAATGATTTTCCTGGGGTAGTTTACTTTCCCTTTTTTGAATTGTAAAAGCTGTGTAACTTCAGAATGCGTTGCAGGAGCACTTCTATACAGCAGAGGCAGTGGAAGTCTTCAACAGTGTAGAAACTAAGGTGCAGTGATGGCAGTGATATTGGATTGAAGAACAGACATTGAACATTACACATTTAACAGCCTTTTGTTCTTGGGACTGTGGTTTGAATAGATGATAGACAGGAGTTTGTATTGCTGCTTCAGGTGGTAAACTTCTAACTTGAACTGTCCATGCAGTGTTATTAGTGAAAGATCATATAATACAAAGCATTAAAATCCTGAGTTTTGAAGATTTTTTACAGATTAATGCTTTTTGGTATGTCTTTGAAGTAACGTAATGCAGAGCTTCAGCATATGAAGTGAATGAAATGAAAGACTGCTAGTGTCTGGTATTGATTTGCATAGGTAACACTGGAAGAAGAATGGAAGAGCTTGGGCAAAGGGCAACAAATGGCAGGGGCAGGCTTATTTCCCCCTCCCTTATTTTTTTCATTGACCGAACTGTTTTCCAAAAACTGTAGCAGCAAATTATTACACGTGGAGCAACACTGTATTTAGTTTTTAACAGTCTCATTTTTTTCCTTCTAGTTACTGGAATATTTTGTTGAAGAATACTTTGACCAAAATCCTATTAGTCAAGTGAGTGGAACCATGCAAGAAACAACGTCCTGGGCAGATTTTTACCTGTTTGATTCAGCAGCAATTGAAGATGTATTAAATACTTCTGTAGTAAATCACAGGATTAGATTGTGTGATTGTTAATAGCACTTAATAGATTGTGTGATTGTCAATAGCACTTAATCAGCACTTTATCATCAAAGGTCGCAGCCTGCTGCAGTCCTGCCAGCCTCAAGGGGTTCCCTGCTTAGGATCATTATTGTAGGGCCTCAAGATCATTGACTTCTGTCAGTAATGTTCCATTCTGGCCGCAGTTCAGGTGAGGTCATTTTCAGCCATGATAGAATTTCAGAGTGAAGATTCTGGTAGCTCTTAGATGAGGTCATAAGGCAGGCAGCAGGAATTCCAGGTGTGGTCAGGAAGTTCCTGACTATCCTAACTGCTTGGGCAAAGGCAGAATTCCAGCGCTGGCTTACTCTGAGATTGCAGAGCCGTGTGAGGACTGCCCTGGGACTGAAATCGCTCCGTCTCTCCACAGAGTGGCAGTGTGGTCACCTTTGGCCTCTGTGCCTATGAATAAAGCGCCTGTGTGTGTGTATTTCTTGCTTTCATGTGCTTTGTCTAATTAACTGAAAATTTAGCTTGTCTTGTGCACATGAGGGAGCCTTTTCTGCAGTACAGGTTGGCAATTGAAGGGTGCCAGGGTGCTAAGGTTTGAAGGGTGCCAGATGAATGTAGCCTGGCATCCTTCAAACCTTGGTGTACAAACCAGTAGCTAACTAGAAGCATAATAAGAGCTAGTAAAATAGTGATGATGTGTATTAGGTTCAGTGTTTCAGCTGAAGTAGGAGACCATCCAAGCAGGACTTCCCGCCATCAGTGTTTCCCTCTGACTCTGTCCAGTACTTGTATTTCTTCACTACTATAAGAGACAGTGGTGAGCATTTGAAGTCCTGTTTTCTGTGCTTGTTGTAGGTAGCTGAGATCAGAATGATGGAGGAATCACTTGACTAAAGTCAGATTCACCCCAGTAGTTGTTGGTCGTTACTCTTGATGTAGCATAAAACCAAAAGACAAATCTTTGTGATTACAGGTGTAAAGAAAACATAGCAGAGATGTAAATCAGCATATTTTTCACTAAGTTTTGCTGTTTTGTTTCCCTCTCTAGATGGGCTTAATTGTAACCAAGAGTAAAAGAGCTGAGAAGATGACAGAGCTTTCAGGTAGGGAGGCAGTATCTTTCTTTAAAACTGCAGATCTGTGGCAGCGCAGTCAATTTCTCAGCTTTATATCTTCTGGTAGCTGTGCTTTCCTTGATGTTTGGCAAGTTGTTGTGAAGCAAGATTCCTCAGGTTCTTGCTTTCTGTCACCAGCAAGAAATGTGTCTTCAGAGATGTGGTTATAAATGCTGTCTCTTTATCCATCTGAAGAGCTGAAGGAATTAGAAGAGTTCCTTGGTGCTTACATAATACTTTGAGGAGATCAGGAAATTGAATTCTGTTTCTACTGGAACAGTTTGTGAGACAATTCCCTCTGTGACTGCTTTGTTCGTGTGAAACACTTAATGACACATGATAGTTTTCTGCCTTTTTGGCTTCTTGAAGTTTCTAGGGATGGAATACCTGTGATGTCTAGCTTTCTGCAGAAGGGGATCGCTTCTAAGGGAAAACAAACTTAGAAGTCATGGTTTGGAAATTGTTGCTGTGTTGGTGCACTTCATAACATGTATAGCTTAAATATTACATTTTTTAAACTAGTTTCTTCAGCTGAACTGTTTTATTCACTTGCAGGTAACTCAAAAAAGCACATAGCTGCTCTGAAGAAAGCAGTGGATATGAACTGCCAGGGAGAGCCATCTCTGTATAATTCCCTAAATTTAGCCATGCAGACTTTAAAGTTAGTATGTAAATGGGGTTTTGTGTTTTCTCTGTTTTCCATCATCAGGATAATGCTGATAGTGATTTTTTGAAGGGTTGGAGTCAGTATTTGGTTTTTAACAAGTAGTGTCTTGCACTGTGCTGCTGTGAGTCTTCAAAAAGCTGGCTTTGGTTCCTCATACAATGCAAACTGTTAAGGAGTTCCCTTCTAGACTGGTATCATAGTCAGTTTTCTAACATAAGACATTTCCATTTAGAGATGAGCATCTTGCATCAAGCAACAGCATCTTAAAAAAAAAAAAAAAAAAAAAAAAGTGGATGATTTTACATAGTGTATAAATATGATAGCCCCTTCAGTGTGTTTTTAGCAGAGGACTAAAAGAGAGAGCTGAGGAATAATAATGGAAAGAGAACAGGAAAAGAAACCATATTCAATCACAGTAACCTCACTGAAGTTTTGACAGATGTCAGGAAGGTAAGATTTTGAGGTAGGATAGACTTAAAGATTCTCTTTTTTGCTGTGTGTGTCATTTAGATCAAGAAAGCATTTGGTGAAAATGGTTTAGCAGCTGGTTTTGTTCTGGCAGCATTTCTAGCTCCAAATCATAGTCAGTGTCACAAAATGTATTTCAAAAAGTGCTTCCAGGAGAGTTCTCAATTAAGGAGTGAGAGGAAAGGCTGGAGTTAAAAGCAGATTTTCATCTGTAAGAGACTAATATTTTAAGAAGTTAGGAAGAGTTACTGCAATGTTGCTCGTTTGAAGGTGAATTTTACGTGGGAGTGTGTGGATAAGGCATGGGGATAACGTGAACATCATCACAGTCAGATCACAGTTGTACAGCTGTGTACTAAGAGTTAGATACTGGGAAAAATTGGAGTTTGGAAGGAGAAATTCTGAAACTCAGGATGAACTGAGCAAAGTTTTTCAGGATTTTACAGTCAGCTTCCTTTCAGATCATTTCTAATCTGAGTGCATTGAAGTCCTCAGGAACATTATCGTGTGTGTTGCTTAAGAAGTAAACTGTGCTTTCTTTAGGCATATGCCAGGACATACAAGCAGAGAGGTTTTAATAGTCTTCAGCAGTCTTACAACATGCGATCCAGCCAACATCTATGAGCTAATCAAGGTACAGAGTCTAAGTTTGACCACTAGTTTTAGCCTCCAAGCTGTTAGAAGCTTGGCAACTTCAGTCCTTTCTTTGCTGCTCAGAGTACAAATCTGATCATTCTTTCTTTCTCCATGTGAAGTGTTTGAAAGCAGTTAAGATCAGAGTGTCTGTCATTGGTCTAAGTGCTGAAGTTCGAGTCTGTACAGTGCTGACCCGAGAAACTGGAGGTACGTTGATGAAGGACTGTAATGGCACTGATCAGATGCATCTTAAATCAGAATTAAATAACTGGTTTGTTATTTTTTTAATGCGTCTTGGTGATAAGGAATAAATGGTTCTAGCAGGAGGTGTAAGGGCTCAACTCTGTGACGTACAGAGTGTTCAGTGAAACAGTGCTGGTAGCTGCATTTTGGAGAGAAGAAATACATGTCTTAAAACAGGATCCTACATAAAAAACTGCATGATGTGGAACGTGATACAACGTGTTAGTATCACTTATTACACCAGTGGTAATTCTTACTGTGTAATTGGTGATGCAGCTGAGGGTTCACCTGTAAGTGAACATTTTATTGTATGAATGATAAATCTTGTTTTCAGTAGTATTCACAGGGATGTTTTCTTTTTGGATTAAAAAATACATTTTTTTTGGTACCAAAGGTTTTTTTTCTTTTTTAACGCAAAATGTTGTTATTTTCTCTTAGTTGGAGAACACTTCTTCTTGCTCAAAATGCATAATATGAGGCATTTCTTTGTCGTGGCAGGAACATACCACGTTATTTTAGATGAAAGTCATTATAAGGAACTGCTGATGCATCATGTTAGTCCTCCACCTGCCAGCTCAAGTTCGGAGTGCTCCCTCATTCGAATGGGTAGGGTATGATTTTGGTGCAAGATCTGCAAACCTTCTGCCTTTTTCTGCCTTTTTCTGCCTTTTTCTGCCTTTTTCTGCCTTTTTCTGCCTTTTTCTGCCTTTTTCTGCCTTTTTCTGTCATGTGAAAACAAAGCAAGTGGTTAGAAGCATAATAAAGGTATTATATGATTTTTAGTGAGTTAGCTTTTGTTTTGTTAAGTATACTTCTAGTTATTGAATGTTGTTCCTACAAAGTAGCAAACTCAAAAGTGCTTATAACAAAGGAGACAAGTTGCTCAACTGCATCTTCAGCAGGAAGATGATTAACAGTGCCTGTGTAGCAGTTGTTGTAATATTCAGAAAAACGAATGATGAGAAACGGTGTTGTTTCTCCCTCCATATTTACTCCCACAGAAGACAATTATTATAAGATGGATTGGCTTTAAGGCTGTTTTGCACATGCTTGTCAGGAAGCACGCCACAGCGGTGCACCTTCAAGCAGGTGGATTAAGTACCTTTTCTTCTCCTGGTGTGTTTCTCAATAAATTTAAGCCTAGAGTTAAATTGGCATAGTACCACTAATGCCACCGATTAGAGCACTGACTTTTCTCTTTCAGCCATCCATTTTCACAGAGGGAATGTCTGTATTTGTGTGTGTGTGTATGTCTGCGTGTGTAAATAAATGAACTGGATACTTGGGATGAGCTGGCACAGAAAGACAAATGCTTTTTAGCCTTCTTTAAGTGCTGTAGCATCGTGGCAGATGAGACTGCTCAAAAGGAGATTTTACACTTCATGTCTGCGTATTATTTTCCCTGTAGTAGGAATTGCTGTTCAAGGATACATTTATGTTGTGCTCTTTCTGATTCCCTACCATTGCACACCATTTTCTTTTAAAGCTTTTTATTCAAAAACTAGCTCCAGTAACTTTCAGGCAATGGGAAGTTTATGGGGAAAAAGGAAGATCACTTATAGGAAATACAGTGAGGGATTTATAGTGGATGTAGGTAGAGACTTTTAGGAAAACTTGTTTCTTGGTAAGAGTGTTTTAATTCCCATAGTAGCAAACAAAAGAGATGTTCTGCATGATTTTTGAACTTCTCCACTACCATTAAAACTGAAAGATCATTTTTGTTTAAAATCGATAATAGAAAATGTTTTTCTCTTCAGGTTTTCCTCAGCACACCATTGCTTCCCTTTCTGACCAAGATGCAAAGCCATCCTTCAGCATGGCGTAAGTAGAGTTGAAGAGAGTTCAGTGGGCTGAGCAGAACTGAAGGCTGTGCAGTAATATGCATCAAATCTGCTCGTTGGTGAAAATACTGCAAAATAACATGGAAAAGGACTGGGAAGCACGGTGCTGAGACTTCTCAGTGAAAATCTTACTTTTGTTTGCACATCCACTCTATGGCCATAGTCACATCTTTAAAGTACGATTTACAAAATTCACATTAGTTTATTTTCTTGAAGATAGAAAAAGGCTTTTAGATACGTTTATTGATACTGCCAATTTTAAAGACATTTCTTTATTGAAATATTTCTGTCCTTACAGAGAAAAATTGATGATAAAGAAGAGCATTCTCTGTATAAAGCTTTTTTAATTTGCTCACTAACTTGGCTTTAAAAAGATGTTTAGAACTGAAACCTCATTTGCTTAATGTGCTGGACCCTGTAATGAAAGGAATTGTAGTTTTAAGGATGGTAGAAGAGCCTGACTTTTTTAGGACAAACTCTTTGAAAGAGTAAGTACTGACGTGCATCTTAGTACAGAATGTTGTGGGGAAGCAGAAATGTTAGTACAAATGTCCTTAGTAATTTTTTTTCCAAAGGGTATTGACTCCTGTATGTGGGAATATTTGGTCTTTATTTTTGTGGGAATATGTGGTTACTGAATACTTCCATGCACTTTGAGGTGGCGTGTAAAAGCTACTGAAAATTAACTGTTCAGTTACACAGTAACACAGTGTTGTCTCTTAAGCACTTAATTGACTTCCTCTGTTGCAGACAACTGGAAAACAACAGTGAGCCATGTCTTACACTGGATGGGTATTTCTGTCCTCAGTGCAGAGCCAAATACTGTGAACTTCCTGTGGAATGCAAGATCTGTGGTGAGTAACGAGAGCAGGTGAGCACATGCATTATGTGCCAATGATCAGAAGGCTGAGGAGTGTTAAAATACAGCCGTGCTCAGAAATTACAGGCCAGCTCTACTTAGTTTCTGCGTTCTGGAATTTCAGCTTCATGCAAGGGACTTTCAGAACTGCCATTGTAAACCTGTATGATACTGTTTACTGTGAATAATCCCTTGTTCGTGTGCCTGTTGCTGAAGTCCTTGTGAGTGCAAAACTGTTACTGGCATCACTGAGCCTAGATGCAGCACGTATGAATCTTGTTAAGTTTCACAGAACATACGTTTGCAATACTTACATAAAAGAATGTTGTTGCTGTTCTTAATTCCTGGAATTGAGGTCATGATGGAAAAGAGGCAGGAACACTGAAAATACTTGCTAACAAGAATATGTTATATATCAAAATGTAACAAGCTGTAGGCATTTTACTGCCTGACATCAGTGCATAGTACAGGTGTGGTTGTTCACCAGAATGGAACAAGTAACTGCCAAGCTGTGGGAAGGATGGGTTTGTTATGTTAAGGACACTGACAGAGATATTTGCACACTGCAGGATTTGTTTGCAGTGCTTGTAACTCCTGGTTTACAGACCCTTTGATAGAAGTTGCATTCAGGGAAACTAAAAGAGTTGGGATGGTGTAGAAGCACAGTGAGAGGGCAGTGAGGAAAGAGGAAACTCTCGTCACTGGCCGCCTAAGAGGAGAAACAGGATTTGCAAGACAGTAACCTCTACCAAAGCCTCTACTGAAGGCTGCCTTCTTCAGTACTTCTGAAGATTGAGTTAATCCTTCTGACTAGAATTCTGGGCAGAATAAAGGAGTTACGTGTTTATTAGCTGTCTCTTGTAGTAATATTGCTGTCTTTTTTTTATTTGCAGGTCTTACACTAGTGTCTGCACCTCATCTGGCTCGGTCTTACCACCACTTGTTTCCTTTGGATGCCTTTCAGGAAATTCCTCTGGAAGAATATCAGGGAGAACGGTATGAAGTGATACTTGTGATAGTAACCCTACCTTTGATAACACAATTGTTGGGTTTTTTTCCACCTTCCTAGCAGTGGCTTCCATACTGCTAGAGAGGCTGCTAAACATTTGGGGATTTTCAATCACTTCTGGGAAAAAGTGTTTGTAATTACATTAGCAGCTGTCTGCCTATTTAGTTAAATACTTGAAATTGTCTTAGAAATGATTAATGTGTGGGATGTGTTTTTTAAACAGCATTGTATATTATCTTGTAACTTTTCAATTTAAAAACACAATTTGTTTTTAGGTATTGTCAAGGCTGCCAAGCAGAAATCAAAGATCAAAATGTAAGTACACTGGAATGTGCATGGAGAGGTGCCACAGGTAGAAGCAGTCAAAGAATGAAACAGTCATAAAAAGTGCTTTGGAGGGGCCAAAAAATAATACTTGCAGTGTTATTCTCTGCTAAATAGAGTTCTCTGTCATAGCTGTGCCTTTGGGACTTAAAAGGCTATACAAGTGTGGGCAAGGATTTCCTAGGCTTACATGGACATGGTTCCACTCTTAAGCACGTGGAAGCAGTGACTCAACCTCAACCCTTTTGACATAGTTGCTCCTTGAAATCCAACTGAATTAAGGTTTCTTTTGGATATACATTGCAAGCAATATCTATTCCATCTGTTTTTACTACGTTGATGATGACTGTTGCTCTACTGTAATGTGTTGGTGGGTAGTTTTCTTCTGATTTAACTTGGTTTTCTACCTTTTCCAGGTTTACGTGTGCAAAACGTGCAAGAATGCATTTTGTGTGGAGTGTGACATGTTTATTCACGATTCCCTGCACTGCTGTCCTGGCTGCATTCACGAGCACCCTGCTCCTGTATCTGTATGATGTCATCTTTGTTAGAGACTGTTGTTATCAGTTTAATTCTTGTGCAAATCTTGTGTGGACTGAAAGCCAGACGTGGCTTTCAGTGAGGCAGCTGAAAACAGGAATGATCACAGAAGAATGAGCACTGGCTTGGAAGCAAATATAACATTTACCTGATGTATTAATAATGTTTTAACTGTTAATCAGATACAGATAATTCAGGAGTATATTTATTTTAAAAGTTCTGAGTTTTTCTGACTTTTGCTGTGGGTTAACATGTACATTTGTAAATGTGGGAGTAATAAAACTACTTTGTATATCAGCATGATGAATCTCATGATTCATGTTTGTTTGTTCGCTCAGAAGAGAAGCCCTGCAGGTGTTTTTCAGAGGATTGTGGAATAGAGCAAAATATTTTTCCAAGAAGTTAACAAAGATATTGTAGAGCAATTTGTTTAATTTTGTTAATTAATTTGTTCTGATGAATGAAAAGCTCGAGCCAGCAGTGTGCTCTTGCAGCCCAGAAATATCCTGTGTGGCCAGCAGTGAGAGGAAGGGGATTGTCCCTCTCTGCTCTGTTCTAATGAGGACTCATCCCAAGTGCTGCATCCAGGCAGTGCAGACCTCGGCTGAGAAGCTGTGCTCTAGAGCATGGAGCACAAGCTTTGCCTGCCCATGAACGTTCTGCAGACCACAACCACTGTGCTGTGGAGAAGGGGTAAGACATTCAGGGTGATCGTTGTCTGACCTCACCAAGCATCAGAAGGCCCTGATCTTGTGTATACGTATATAGCAGGACTCGGCTTCTTCACCCACAAGAGGACAGCTGTAGCAAAGCTGCTGAGACAAGACTCACATCATCCCAGCTGTGCACACCCAGGGGGCAGATCCATTCCAATACCACCTCCCTGGTCCCGGGCTGTGTGATGGGTGATGCTGCTCCCTTCACTGGCACCGCAGCACAGAAGCTGTCACAAACTGCAAAGGAGAGCGAAGCTGCTGTCCTTCACAGCAAACCCTCCCAGCCCCTGCTCATCTCCAGCTGCTCCAGAGCTGTCCCCACTCTGCTCCCCTCTGCTGCTGCAAGCACACCTTTCAGGGCCCCAGCTGCCAGAGCCGTGCAGGGCTGATGAAACTGACAGTGCTGTAGGATGGGCTGCTGGCAGCCCCACAGCGCAACCAAAGCCTCATCCTGTGCTCCAAGTCTTGCAGAGTCCGTGTTGGACTCTGCGAGCACCTGAATTCTTAGTAAGGATCACAACCCCTTGGTCGGTGACCTCACAGTCCATTGCTGCATCTATTCAGGCACCAGCCTGGGCTTCCAGCAATGTCCATTTGGATACAGTACAGACTGTTGGCAGTCTAGTTCAGTGCTCATTTCACAACAGGTGGCTTGCTCATGCTATGCTGTGCAGTCTAGTCTCCAGGACCTGCTTTAGCAGAGGGGCTGGGCTAGATGATCCCCAGAAGCCCCTTCCAAACCCTCCAATCCTAGGATTTTTTTAGTGCAATTCTTAAAAGTATTTTTTTGCAAGGTAGTAGAACTTGAAGACATTTATAGCTTTTGAAGCATTTTCTTTCTTAGGATTTGAAAGCACTAAAATAATTTAATGCATGTTTTCCTACTAGAGAAGAATGTAATTTTAATGATTTCTGGAAAAGGTAAAAAAAAAAAAAAAAAGTTGGAGATTCTGGATTTAGAATCACTTTCCTAGGTATAAATCTGATATACATCTATTTGTATGTGTAAGTCTCTCGAGTTCCCTCAGTTATTTGAGAGGAAAAGAAGCATTTTGGAAGCAGAAGGCAGTAGAATGTGCTTATTGTTGGGCTGAACAGTAGATAATCTTGCTGCATCTTGAACCATCACATAGCAAAATATTTTCTTTGTACCACAGTACAAATAACAAAAAGTGAGTAATTCCAAGAGATAAGCTGCATTTGAGAAAAACAGTGTAGGAAACAAACAAACACTTTAATGAAGTCACTTTAGTAATGGGAACCATGGAATCATAGAATATCCTGAGTTGGAAGGAGCATGAAAGAATTTATCAGAGAGCATCCAGACGGGGGATACAAGGACTGGGAAGGATTTAGAGGGTGGATAAATCATGTATCAAACGACCAAGCACAACAGACTGGTATTATTTCTAAGCGCTGGAATGTATAAGAAATGTCTTACCTATCCCAGACCTTCTAGTTATTTGATGCAGATGGATTTCTGTCCTATCTAGAGCCATCCTCTGGGCTTTGTGATTGTTCTCCCAGCTGCTGTATCACATGAATCATGCCAACAGCAAAAGTGCCTTTGCTTTACTGAGCTCCTATTGTGGAAAGTCCTGAGGAATGAAGCTTTGTTACCTTAAAGGTGTGGTTGCATTCAAAGCAGGAACTCTGGTGAATAAACTGAAAAGTACACTGAAACCTACCACAGAATTGTTGGAGTGCTGGTAATCTTGGTTGCACTGAAAGTAATACCTCATACTTATTTCCAAGAGAAGAACTGATACAGAGAGCATAAAAGACGTCCAAGATGAGATCATCCTTGCACCCAGAGATCTTCATCAGCTGGGAAAGCTTCAGCTCTCTAACAGTTTGAAATATCTCAATCTAACATCTCAGTCAGCTGTCTTCAGATGGTCTCTGTAGGCTTTACATAGAAGGCAAAGGACTCCTTTTCTTAGGATGACATGTGCCAAAAGTATCGTGTTATGTTTACACAGTTTATTTTGTTGATGATCATCTCCAGTTCCCGGAGAGGAGTCTCACCTGTGTTCCTTTGTCTGTAATGGTTTCCTTCTTCCTTCTGCTGGCTTTCCCAAGGATTTCTCTTGGCAGTCAAGGCTGTGCAGCTGTGTTCTCTCAGAGCAGGGTCTCACAACCCTGGTTGGCAGCAAAGCCAAAGGGTGGAAGAATATTACAGGAAGGATGCAGTGTGTGGGTGACATCATAAATGAAGTCCTCCCTCAAGGACAGATCAAAGAATGCTGATGGAGTGAAAAAACAGAACCAGGACCTCTGCCGTTATAAACTGCCATTGTAGCTACTGGTGCTGGTACCTGAGCAACTCAGTTTGAACTAAATAATAATTACAAGTAGGCCTATTTTTGTTCTAGAAAACTTATAAAGAAACCTTGATGAGAAAGCAACTCTAAATTCTGTAGGAACTGGTAACAGCTCCATTTGAAAGGAGGACAATGAACACACTTTCTAGTTTGAGAACAGAGTGTTGAACATCAGCTTACCCTGACAAAACTGTCATCAACATGAGTTAGGATTTATGGATTGTCCATACACTGAGGCAACGAATTTGTTATATATATATATATATATATATATATATATATATATATATACACACAGAGATACAGAATTTGTCAGCTGCTTCTTGCTCTTGTAATTTGTGAATATAAATCAAATCCCCTGTCAGGTCAAAGTCACTACTATGCAGATGAAACCTGTAAGTAAATTTTATCATTTTGTGAAAATACAGGATGATTTTCTATGCTTCTACTTCAGGAAATTGCAGATGTATGTCAGTGGCATACGAGCTGCCACACATATGTGCTTTTGTATACTAAAGAAACAAAGCTGAAATAACTTTCTGCAATGTTTACTTCTGATCTTTTCTTTTGCCTTGTACTGTGGCCATTTCAATGGTTTTGTCAATACCTGTGTGGATTCCTGAGGAAAGAATTCCTGCACAGTGAATGAACAACAACACTGATAAGCAAGCATAGAGCTAATAGCTCAGGAGTAAATTTTCTATAATAGCAAAATGCCCAGAGGCTTTACCAGCCCTCTGCCGTGCATAGCTGCCTCCTAGAAGTGGCCAAACAATTTGGGTTGTTTCCGTGTATCAGATGATGGTGTTAATTTTGAAGGCAGTGAAGTTTTAGTGCCCTGAAGACATAAATTCATAGTACTGAAATGGTGAAGAAAACATTAAAGTTATAGCTGCCAGCTTATTAACGAAGACATTTGTTCATTCTTTGCATTCACTAACAAGTTCATCTTCATTTAACTGAAAGTGATCATGGCTGTTTCTGGGAGGAAGTCCCAGACCCTCAGCTATGGCCAAAGAACAGCCTGTCCAGTCTGACATCCTTCAGAAATGGAGCTCTCTGCTGTCACCTCCTAGTGACGTTCAGGAGTCTGTGAGCTTCTCAGGGTTTCAGTGCACTGATGTCAAGCACACGGATAAAATGGTACTGCTTCTTGTGACCTAACAGGTTACTGTGGGTCAGCTGTACTTTTTGAGGAGACAAGAGGGGAGTTTTGGCAACGTCCATCATAGAATGGTTAGCTTACATCTCACTGTGTAGATGCAGAGATGAGATCCCTAGTTGCTAGAACTAATGTGCTGCCAAAACATTTCTTGAATACTTACTTAGGACGATCTCAAAACAATTCAAACTTTCTCTGTTACAGCATTACAGAAACAGATACAAGAAAGTTTAAAACACTGAATAACAGTCCTGATTTAAAAGAGATGAGCTTGACTCCCATGTTCACAGGCCAGATCAAAGTCAGCGTTCATCAACAGCCAGAGCTTTTGTCCCATGTTTTTCTTGACTGCCTGGCTTTCTGACAATAAGAATGCAGAACTGGCTCCTTCATTAAGAGGAGTTTAAAGCATTTGATCTAGAATCTTCAGCGGGAACAGAATCCCCAGTCTAGGAGTTAAAAGTTACCTTGGCAATGGCTCTTGCCACTTTTACCTACTGTTTAAGACGAAAATGTTTGAAAGTGTTTTTTTTTTCCTCCCTTGCTGTATGATAAACTACTGTTCCTACATTGCAAATAAACACATTCTCAAGAAATATTTACCACAATGAAATATACTGGTCTATTCTACAGCAGCAACTTTCTAAGAGAAAGAAGGAAAATAGAACCAATAGAAATTGAGAAAAGTTAGCTGTCTTAAGTAGTTACAGATTGTAACTGATACCTTCAGTTGAAGAAAAGTATAATTCTGCTAAAATAAAACATTATTTCTATTTAGTTCTTGTGCTTGTAATGAAATTAGTTATGCAAATAATTTACCACGAAATAGAAATCATAAGCCTATGTATAACAGGAGTGAACTAAAGATTATGCTGGATGTCAAATTTTACTAGTGCTAAAAATTGATGCAGACCACTTGTAACTTTATTCCAGATATTACCACAGGACTAGCTATAGAAGTGGATGGCAGCTGTCTCCCTTCAGCAACAAGCAGCTGATGAACCACTGATCTAGAACCTTAGTATCACTGTGAGCAATCTTAGTTTACTTTCACTGGACAATTAAAGAAAAACTTTCTGAAGCCACTTTGAAAGCTTCATAGGGAAAGGAATGTAACAGAGTTCGGAAACTACACTGGGCTGCTTTCCCCATAATAGAAACTGCTGACATTAATTCAATCATCATTCAGTTTTGTGCCCACAACTTCCACTCCACAAGAACTACAAATGGTAAGGGCCGAAATGTTAAATCCACAATTTCAATTACCTTATCACAATCTCCTTCTAAAACACTTGATTTTACGACAGTACCACAGAAAAACCAGTAAAACACATCATGAAATCATACAAGAACTTCAGCAATTCATTCAGCAGAAAGCGAACAAAGAGAAAATCAAGATGTCTAATGTAAAAGTTCAAAAAGCAGAACTTTATTAACAGGCATTTCAAACAGGAAATGGGCCTCTCCAGCTGCCATACACAGCAGACCCCCGAAACAAGACAACTCTTCTTAAACTTGAAGGCATACTGTTTTTCAAGTCATTGCCATCAAAAACTACAGTAACACAAATTGCTGTCATGTGTCCTAAAATAGTATGCTGCAATTGCTAGTTCAGGTGTTACCAGTCAGATAAAAAGTCTAAGGAATACAACATGAGTAAAGGATAACAACAACAACAAAGAAAATGGCCAAAACCCACACTTGATGGGTTTATTATTTTGTTTCAAGAAAGTAGAAAACACTTCATTGCAGCAGTACTTTCTAAACGCAGTATGCCAAAACGTCTTCAAGAAATAGCTTGTTTCAGTGCATATGCAATTACTAGCCTCAAGTCATCTGTCTACTTGTTACCATGGGCAGCTCACTGTTACGAAAACAAAGTTTTATCATCTTTGCTGAAATTCTGATCTTCACCATCACCCAGTGCACAAGTGATAAACATCTCTCAGTGACAAGCATCTGTACCTGTCTTTAGAAAAGACAAGAATTAGTAGGTCAGATCTAAAAAACAAAACAGAAACAATAAAACAACAACAAAAGAACTACTCCTCTGCACAGAAATAGCATGCTTATCACAGAAAAATCAGAAAATGTACTCGCAAGAATGGAGTTCTGCCCTACAAGGAACCAAAAAATATATTGGGAAGTTCTAAACAAAAGACCACAAACAAGAGCACAAGCACTGAAGTTGTTAGAACAGGTCAGAAGTGAGAGCCCCAAATGTTGACTTCGTCCAGAAAACAAAGTGCAGCCACTCATCAGGCTAGAAACAGTTGCTTTTTAAAATACATACATAAATATGTAAATTATATCTTATCATTTCACTAAACAAAAATTAAACAGTAAGTAGATATGGTGACAATAGTTTAAGTCAACCATCCTGTTAAACATGTGCAGAGAGATACAGCAGTTAGTTACACCTCTCATCACAGCACTTAAATACTGTCTTTCATTCTACCCAAGAAAATAACATTCTACTGGTGCTAGGCAAAGGAATGAATTCTCACAGAAACTTCTTTACAGAGAGCCACGAAAGCAGGTGCAATTCCTGAAGCCCAACCTTTTTGCATAGAATCAAAGGCTTTCCAAGAGCTAAACAGATTTTCAGGTGAGAGTGCATCTTCACTTAGTGCAAAATTACCATACTTACAATCCTTCAGAAGAGTGATGGCTATTCAGTTATTTTAGATAGGCCTCTCTCTCTAGGGCCGCTTCCATTCGACTTTGTTTTAACCCCTGCAGAACACAATTTAGGTAAAGCTTTTATTTCCCTGTAAAAACAAGATTTTTTCAGTCCTTCACAAACCAAGAATAGTGTTTAACTGCTTGGGGAGATGAGACCTGGAGAATCAAAAGGACTGAAACTAAACTACGTGTCTCCATTTTGTACAATGCCTCTACAGAATAATTACAAACACGTAGTTCTTGTATTAAAAGTGTATTAAAAGAAATCTATGGTTATAACCCAAACAAATTCTAAAGTTATTCCTTTGAAGATACCCTGAGGAGCCAAATCCCCACTCTTAACTGTCTGAATATCAAGAGTTAAATTCCTCCTATAATTCTCTTCCATCATTAACCATACAAAGAACAGAAATCAACCCCCCACAATGCAAGTTTTCAACAGCTATGCTGACTGCTTTTGCTAGGCCTCCATTAGCATTTGAAACAATTACTGGTGAACAAAGTCTCTGGAAAATGCCAGATCTGATGCCAAAAGGGATTTTACTGATCAGAAAAAAAAAAAAAACAAAAAAAACCAAAAAAACACAGAAAACCATATTCCATAGAATCATAGAATCACCAAGGTTGGAAAAGACCTAAAAGATCACCCAATCCAACCGTTCACCTATTCCCAATAGCTCCTACTAAACCATGTTCCTCAACACAACATCCAGCCTTTCCTTGAACACCCCCAGGGTCAGGGTAACAGAGAAGGGTACATTCATATTTGCTTCACCTGCCTACAAACACAGAACCTGTTCTTTCAATACTGATACAAAACACTGTTTAGAAGAGTGCTTAATGGGATTGTAACTAGGAAAAACAACTTAAAAAAAAACACAAAAAACCTCAGCTGACCAAACACCTGAGCTCACATTACTCCTACCCCAAGGTAGGAATACGCACACAATGTAAAATAACCTTAAGTCTAACAATGCAACAATATTACATACATTTCCAGACAGAAATAGCACATACCAGGTAATATCCAGTGTGATAACCACTCATATACCAAGCTATCAACATGCTCCCCAACGCTTCATCATCCTCAGGAGAATCTGGCCCCATAGGTGGTGGAGGAGGAATCAACTAAGAAATCACAAAGAAAAATCCAAGTTGTCTTTGTTTCCATGAGTTATATCCCAGGTTAGATAGCAACAAATTCTAAATGATCAAAATATACAAGTAAAAGCAAGGAATATATCCTCAGTTGCATGCCCCAAAATGGGGCAAGCAAGGCAATCTTTTCAGGAAACATTCAGCTTCCAAAGCCTGGGAGAAACATTGCTCCTGTAGCTTGGCTGTTCAAGAGTTTAATTAGGCAAAATATTTGTCTGTATCAATGAAACACTGTTACTTAAAAAGAAAGGTGTAGTTTCTTGAAGTACCCTCTCTTTGTATTCCTACAGCTTCCTACACCAACAGCTTCCCTATCACAAAAATAAGTAATGATCAGGCTCCACACCTCAGACCCCTGTAATAGGTGCAATTTAATGCATTACCAAATACCCAGAAAATACAGACTTTAACACAGAAATGAGCTCTAAAAGACAGGACACTCAGTTGGGAAGTTTGACATCACAGATATTCATCTCCACTTACCGGTGGTCCTGCTGGAAAGGGTGGGAGCCAGCAAGACAAGAACGGTGGAAGTGTTCTGAATTTTGATTCGTGCTGTATTGAAATAATTCAATGGTGCAATTAGAGAGAAACTGAAGGTATGTAGATTTTATTTAACAGAAGCATCTGAAGCAACTCAAAACCATAAACTCGAGGCTACGTATCTCAGCAATTTAATGACTGTAATAAGAATACACATTGCTGGGGAGCACTCCATGACTAGAAAAGTAAAACTTACATACACAGTGCACTGCAACTGACTCCCATTGGTCATAGCACCTTCAAGGAGTGAATTCACATACATAGTGAGGTAAGCAGAGTTAACACAGACGTATAGTTAACACAAGGTTTTTTTTTTTTTTTAAGTTTTCATAAACAGAAATAAATGTTTGTGCTCTCACATGAAGAGGCTATACGGTATCAGGCATACAGATAACTTCTCTGTTCCTATGTGGCTGACTCGTGCTAGCTGAAATTACTAAATTCAAGGCGCCATTTCCATAATGCTAATGAATGTATTTTTTTAAGCAGAGCTAAAACACAGAAGAAAACAAACAAACAACTTTAGAATGAAGTCTTTCACAAATGCCAGTTTTTAGGAAACACAGGGCAGTGCATAACTGCACTGTTTGCTTAAGACTTCTCCAGAACAATGAAACTGGAGAACGTACCTAAACCTCAGATAAGCCACTTGAGAAGCTACAGCAGAGCGCTTCTGTGACACCTGTATATCATTTTTGCTGCCTTCAATGTTGTATAAAATAAAAATATACCAAGAGGCTTGTAAAGGTGCAGTCTAAAAAGATTAAGAGTGTTGCTGCTAACAGCATTATCCACAGAACAGCAACCTTCTTCTTTCAAGTTACTAAGAAGTTCTGCGAAAGAACTACACAGAAGCTGCATTACTTGAAAATTACCCATGAGTGCTAACAAGCAAGTTCGCATATCCACTCTCAAAATGCTGTTCCTTTCCTTCTCAGGCAATGACTAGGGTGGTAAGGCACTGCAACTGACTCCCATCGGTCATAGCACCTTCAAGGAGTGAATTCAGGGAGTGTTTGGACAACACAATCACATATTGGGTCTGATGGTTAAGTGGTCCTGTGTGGAAACCAAATTTAAACACTGATCCTTGTGTGTCCCTCCCCAGCTAAGGATATTCTATGATCCTATGGAAAATATTACCTTACTATCTCAGAATTTAGACACCAGGTTTAACAGTGCTGTAGGAATTATCTCAGAAGATGCTTGGCTTACCCTTCCCAAGCCTGGAGGTGTTGGTGGTTTGGGAAACCGTAAGTTTTTAGGAGAGAATCTTTCTTTTGTGCAGTTGTTTTCATTTTGATGTGACTGGGAAGATTTTTCGCTTTCATCTGTTGAATATGGACTCTCGTTTTCATTCTAGAAGACCAAAACATTTTTATGAGAGATACACACAATAGGAAATTGCAGAAAGCAACTCCAGTGTGAAAAAAGTAGGGGAAGTTCTGTCCACATCTTTCCCTCCATCTAGGCCTCCCAACCCTCCTTAGGGAGTATCACAATCTTATCTGTTCATCATTTTCAATGTATTTTGTCTCACCCATAAATTTCTTATTCCCACTTTCTACCATGCATACTTCAGGAAATAAGGGCAGACTTATCACGCCCTCCATCTGTGCATGTCCCTTCACAATGGAACTGGGTTTCAATTCTCACATAACCCATCTGGTTACAGCAGAGGTGCCAAAACCATTGAAAAAACACCCTTCACCTCCCCAGAATTCCCCATCTATTTACTGTTTCATCGCTAGCTGGAGGAAGTAGATCAGCCAGGTTCTGTTCCTCCTTATTTCCATATCCGGTGTAAGTAACGACACATGTACCCCTCTTCAGATTTATGGAGGCAATAGTTGCTGGGTAGACATTACCATCCTCAGACCAGACAGCGTTACAGCAGTCACCAACTTTCCACTGCAATAGAAATGAGAAAGCCAAGTAAAAGCCTACACCAAAAAAAATCACTGAGAACAAAGCCTTTTCCTAAACTACTTTTTTTTCTCTCAACCATGAGAACGATGCGCCTTGCCCAGGAAGTTTTTCCCCGGTGAAAACGTGTGATGTAAGAGCTACCTACAGCCGAGGTCTGTCACACCATTTCCTCCCCCCCGTTATTTCCAAGGTAACAACAGCAAGCTCGTTTTGACTACGGCTGCGAAGCACAACCTGCAATACAGACATCAACACAATCTACAAAAAGCTGACCTGTTTCAACGGCACGCCGTTGCTCTTGTTTCTGTTCCTGTTCTTCTTGCTGTTTTTCCTTTTCATCCCGGGCCGCTGCTCCTGCTTATCCGAAGGCTCTGCGCAGTCCCCGTTCTTTAAAGCATTCTTCAAGAAAGAAAAGGAAAATAAACCACAAGAAGCACAGCACGGGGGCTGGGCAGCCGAGTGCCGAGCGCCGAGCGATGAGGCCCGAAGCCCCGCGTCCCTCGCGGCTTCCAGCAGGGCCGCCCCTCACCTTGAAGGAGGCCACCGCCTTGTCGTACGCCTTGATGAGGGCAGTGTCGTCCCACATATCCGAGTCGTCGCTCTAAAGAAACCACGGAACGCCTTCTAAGAGCCGTCCCGCCTCGCTTCCCGCGCTCACGCCCTCCCCCCACCTCAGCACCCGCAGCCCACCTGCCCGGCGCCGCGCCGGAACAGCACTCTGCCCGCCATGCCCGCCCCGCCCCGCGCGCTGCCCGTCGCGCATGCGCACCACGAGCTTCCGGCAGGCCGCACCTCGCGCGCGGCATGCAGCCCCGCCCCGCGCGGTGGCTACAATGGCGCGGCTGTCTGTCGTGATCCGGAGCGGCCATGTTTAGGTTGCACCCAGCGACGCCTTGAGAGCGGGAGCTAAGAGCCAAACTACGGCAGGTGGAGAACTTCTCTTCATTTCTCACCAACTAGGGCAGACTTGAAACCCAGCAACGATCACGGCTTCATTCAACACTCCTCCCTCAGAGGTTTAAGGCTCACCCACGCAGCCAACCTATGTGCAAAGCAAGGGCTGCCCGTTTCATGATGTTATTCTTATCGTCAGTTTGAACGCAGATTTTTAACCCTTTTAGTGACAGAACAACCTCAAGATCTGCCAACGTTTGCAATTCATTAATTTGAAGTCTGGAGCTTCTGCAGTTATTACGAGCAGTACTCGAAGATTACCTGTGAAACCGAAAACTGGATAAGCTGCTCCTGTAGCATAGACTGAACAATGACGTATCACTTCCTCCACATTTCCACCTATTTTGTGTTCTTTGCTAGCTTCAAAATCAACTGGTTAACAAGCATAACCACTTCAGATTAGACAGTATTTCATGCAACATTTTATTGTAAAAATATGATGAATTCTACAGTTCAGACCTCTGTAAGTCCAAGCACATTTGATTCGCGTGTTCCACTGTGGAGGATGCTGTACTTTAAAAGTTAAGACAAGAAAATCAGGTCTCACTGCAGATTTAGAAAACTGATTACTGGAACCATTAGGTAAAAATCTACAAAGGCAGCAATAGCTGGCATAAAGCTATTACTACCTATGATCATTTCTATGCATGCAGAAGACTATAGTCAGTTTTGAAACTGCATTCACAGAATCACAGAATGACAGAATTGTAGGGGTTGGAAGGGACCTCCAGAGCTCATCGAGTCCAACCCCCTGCCAAAGCAGGTTCCCTACAGCAGGTTGCACAGGTCGGCATCCAGGCAGGTCTTGAACATCTCCAGAGCAGGAGATTCCCCCCCCCCTCCCTGCAGCCTGTTCCAGTGCTCCTCACCTCACTGTACAGAAGTTCCTTCGCACATTGGTGCACAACTTCCTATGCTGCAGTTTCTGGCCGTTTCCCCTTGTCCTGTCTCCACTCACCACTGAAAAGAGTCCAGCCTCGCCATTCTGCCCCCCACACCTTAGATATTTATAGATATTATTATATATAGATATTCTAAACAACTAAGCCTATACTAAACAGAAAACAAACTAATGCTAGTTGAACAAGGCTGCAAGATAAACATTTAATCATTTAATGGCAAGTCATTTTATGAATGATCTTCTAGGTCCTTTTCCTTGATGATGTATTTTTATCTTCTCCACGCAGACAGTTCATTTTGCTCCAGCTTGCAGAGACTTCCTTTCATTTGCTGCCTTCTGTTTCTGCTGCATTATTTCAGAGTCTCTGTGAAGAAAAAAAAGAAAAAAAAAAGGATCTCAGATATTGGCTTGCTGTTTTTCTAACCAGATTTTCATACATCTTTTTAGCAGCCCTTTTTCAATTCCATTTCAATGAAGGACATATATTATAAAATAACTAGTTAACCACTATCGCATCTTTATCCTGGTCATTTCAGCAAGCTACCCCATGATGTAGAAATGCCACTAGACTAAGAGAATTATGTAAAGTATAATGTAATTTTAGAAATAAAGAGCACAATGGATCAAACATCTTCAAGACAGTATTACAAAATATTTCCCTGTTAATACCAGACAAAAAGCTGCTCAAAAGCACTAAGCCTTTACAGTCTTGCCAAAAATGTATATGCCAACATGTATAACAGCAGATACCGTAAAACCTACTTCCAGGTTTAGTACTCTGATAAATGAGTGGACCATGAACCAAAGAAAAGTACTTAAACCCTGTTTCAGCTAAGACACTGGATGTTGTATGTCTCATTTTTCCAGCTATTTTGCACAATCACTCCAATCAAGGGTGCTGTGTACCTCACCTCTGCTTTCTCTGAGATGCAGACAAGCTATCCTCTTTCCTTTTCCCTTTAAGAGTTTCCTGAGTCTTCTTCAGGTTCTTTTGTCGGGCAAGTTCACGCTGATTTCCACCTACAAGATACCATACAGTTTATATAGGCAGCACCACTTTCTAAATGCAGTTAGCATGTCTATTACAAAAATATTTATTTGGCTCATTTTGCAATTAGCAATTACATTATCTTTTGTCATGGCCTCTCTTGCACAGCGAAGCAAGAAAGCCTTATTGAGTGCACCCTCAGCAAGTTTGCAGATGACACCAAGCTGAGTGGTGCAGCTGACATGCTGAAGCGCCCTTTGGGATGCTATCCAGAGGGACCTGGACAGGGGCCCATGCCAACCTCACAAAGTTCAACAAGGCCAAGTGCAAGGTCCTGCTCCCTGGTAAGAGCAACCCAAGCACAAATACATGCTGTGTTGAGAATGGCTTTAGAGCAGCTCTGAAGAGAAGGATTTGTTGGTGTTGGTTGATGAAAGACTCAGCACGAGCCAGCAATGTGCACTTGCAGCCCAGAAGGCCAACTGTACCCTAGGCCACATGAAGAGAAGTGTGACCAGCAGGTCAAGGGAGGTGATTCTGCCCCTCTGCTCTGCCCTCACGAGACCCCACCTGGACTATTGTATCCAGTTCTGAGGCTTCAACATAAGAAGCACAATAACAAGGTTCAGAGGAGGGCCGCAAAGATGATAAGAGGGCTGGAGTACCCCCCTACAGGGACAGGCTAAGAGAGCTGGGGCTCTTCAGTTTGGAGAAGAGAAGGCGTTGGGTGGACCTTATAGCAACAATCCAGTCCCTGACGGGGGCCAACAGAAAAGCTGGAGAGAGACTAAGGGCTGGTCATGACAGGGTGAGGGGAAATGATTTTAACTGGAGGAGGGTAGATTTAGACTAGATATTAGGAAGAAATTCTTTACTGTGAGAGTGGTGAGACACTGGAACAGCTTGTCCAGGGAGGCCGTGACTGACCCCTCCCTGGAAGCATTCAAGGCCAGGCACAATGATGACGATTGCTCTTCCAATGACGAGTCTTCCTCAAGAAGTTATAAACATGATGTCACCATCCAATATGGCTTACAAATTAATTTTAGACTGAAAGAACCGCATTAAAATTAAGGCAACTTAAGGGAGCTTTTAAAGCCTCCTCAAACTCTTCCCAAGGCCCTCTTAAGAAATCAAGCAGCCAATGGCCATACTTATTTGGAACTCAGAAAAATCTACCTGTTTTTCATCTGTGGTTGCTGTCACTCAAAATCACTGCTAGACTCAGCAGTGGTCTTGTGGTCAAGCAGCCTGAACTTTTAAATCTTGCTCATACTTTGCAACAGCAGTACAAATCTCACACAGATTTGTAGAAGAAATACAATTCCAAAGATGCCACTTAGAAAATGACCAGTATTGTTAAGGTGTATATTCAGATCTGAGAACTTTTACTTTACGTTTTATTGGATTTGTATTCTATTACCGGTATATGCATATCCCAGAAGTTCAGTTAGGACTACTATTAAATGTTAGAGTTGCCTTCACCTAGAACTGTGAAAGCAGAGAAGACGATGGAGTATACAAGCAGCTGAAGAGAAGTTTAACTGACTTTTGCTCCAAGACAGCTCCACTGTACTCTGTATGAGGCTAAAGGAGACAGTTTCACCCCAGGATTAATTTTACAAAGCATGTAACACAGAGAACCTTGGAATAGAAGTGGAGTTCACAAAGTTGAAATTAATACACAATCAGAGCCCCACATCCTCATCAAGACACCCTGATAAATAAAAGAAGAGTTTAGCACACTCCCCAGAATAAGTGTTTACAATGTCCTTGCACAGGGTGGACACCCCGAACACTGTTCACATGAGAAGGCAGTCCCATCGCTTTCATGGACAAACACTCAGGCAAGTTCTTGCCATGGGCTTTTGTTCATAGCTTTCCTTCCTCTGCATGCTTCTTTGATTTCACTCTAAGCTAACAGCTTCCTCCTTTTATGAGTTTCCCTATGTAGGTGATACCTTGGCAGCAAGGACACAGTCATTTTTGGTCTACCTACTTTGCATGTGAGGCACTGTTAGTCCATTCAACTTACTACAATTGAACAGTAATAAATGACTATAAGTCATTTGAAAGTACATTTGTTGAGTACATTTGTTGTACTCAAACACAGCCTTACAAAGTGTTTAGCCTCCCTTTCAACAGACAGCAATATGAGAATATATTTTTATTAAAAATATACATACAACACTGTTGCCAGCACAGAGGATGACTCTCTGGGGACAGAAAGCTTCCTCCACAACTATCAACACCCTGAACTAGCTGCTAAGAAGTAAGGCTTGCAATCTTTTTGATCTGAAAGCCCTCCTGAAAGCATGAAGAACTGCACAACACAGCAACTGCTCAGAACAGTCCCATCTCTCCAACCAAACACTCCAGGTCTTCTTTGTAATGGCCACAGCCATCACAGACACACTTTTGTATTAGCTGAAAATCCTTAAGATGACCTATGCCATCTCTCAAACTCCAAGACCAATCTTTCCAATTACACGCCTGTAATTTCAGGTATACAGAGACAGAACAAGAAGAAAACTTAAAGCTTTCCTGTTGATATAATCCACAGCTTTGTACAAACCCACTTCTGAGCTGATAAATGTACTGCCATGCCAACAAGACAAAAGTGTTCCTTCTTCACAGCAGTTTGTATAGCCCCTGGCAAGAGGCGCAACATACAGCGTATTACCACTGCTACTTCCTGAGGGCTGCTCCTGCTTCTCAAGATGTACTGCACCTGAGACTGACTACATTTTGCAAAAGCTAAAAGAATTTCAGCTCCATCCTTCTCACAAGCACTCAGTGAGATCCTGTTCCCAGAGTTCTGCCACGTGAAACAGTCAATATTTTTTCAGAAACGGAAATGAAATGGCTATCTCTGGCAGTATTGGGAGTTGATTAGAACTTGATGACTCATGAGCAGATGATACATTCCAGGCTATAAATGGTTCTTCAGTTTTGTAGTGCTTAGTGCATGAATGTCACATGAGTGTATCAGTAGCAAGGTCTTATGTGGTGGTTGAAAAAACTAAATAAATACTTATCATGAAGAAAAAAAAGCGGGAAGTCAAAACACACTGTTTTAGACAAAATTCATACAGAAGCTACCCCCTCCATTCATAATCTTACACACTCCCTTCCTTAATCAAGCAGCATCTGCAGTTATTCCATACCAGTATGTATAATCTCAGCACAAGAACCAAGCTGGATGGTGGAATGAAAAGCTTGGTTGCTATTACTGCACAGCAAAGGAGAACAGGTGGAAAAGTACGGCAGCACTGCATATACACTAAGCACGCAGAAAAAAGCTGCTACTTGAAAAAAAACTTAATTACCATTTCTGTTCCTTAGAAAACATCATAAGGACTATTTGCCCTTTGCACTTTACCTGAGATGCTGACTGAATATTCCTATCTCTTAAGTGATGACGCTGTTTTATACATTCTATACATCAACCTACATCTTCTAGGAAGGGTGGTTCTGATAGGAAGCAAGGCATATAGCCTTAGTGCTGCCTATCTGTGCTCTTCCATTTCCAAGATCCAGCTGTCTTTTTAGAGAAAAGTAAGCAGAAACTTCTGTGCAGCACTGGAACAAGCTGTAATCATTTTTCCTGGATGGAGGCCAAAGAGCATGGCAGTAAAGACTGAGTAGAGATGCCACAGTCCCTGGAGTACTTTCTGAACAGCAAAGGACCTAATCACATGTCAGATCTCCAGCAGAATTGAACTGACCACCACTGTGTTCCAAAAACAGAATGCTGAAGTAAACAGGGCAGTTTGATACAAACACAAAGGAATAATGGAAGATGAGTACCAAAAAAAAAAAAGACCAACCAAAAATAACAACCATTCATCATTTCATCCAGTAACCAATATCTTCACAGATTTATTGCATTTTCAGGCATCTCGGGTATTTGCACATTTTCATTCTGGCAGTACAAGAACTACCACAAATTTATGAATTCTGAGGCACAGATTCTAATTAGCAGCCCAGTCTCATTCTATTTTACCAGATGAACATCTGAAATGAGAGTCTAGTCCAGACGTGACTGGTATTTCTGAACTAAAGCTTAGAGCAAACAGGGAGGCAGCATACCACAGCTGCTACCCCTCTCTCCAGCATCCTGGCACTGCACTGACCTGAAATGAACTGAACTGAAATACCTTACAATGTAACGCTATAGCTCTGTTATCGTTGGCTGCAGGACACTGTACATCTCTTTATTCCTTAACACACAGCTATGAGAACAGGAAACAAACACCATAAAAAGCCATTAGCACGCCACTTTCTCAAATTCCAGGTCTGATCTGTGTGCTGTTTGTGATCCAGGTCATCATTTGCACTTTCAGCAGTACAGAAGACTCAGAGCTGCATCTGTGCTGTCCCAAAGTGCCTCCTCACCTCACGGCAGGCAGCTCCTGTGCTGTTAAATACAACCTGCACAAGCCAAAAGAGCAACCCCACCAAGCAGGCAACACTCTAAATTCAGCTCACAGTTCTCCACCGTTTCACCACAGATATACAGAAAACAGAAAACTACTCATGAATGAATTCACAACGCTTTCAGCCCTAACCACAAACAAAGCCAGGCGCAGTCGCGTACCCGCCATCACACGACAGCCCGCAAGCCGAGCGGTTCCGCCGCTGGCGCGGACCACCACCTCTGCTCAACCTCCCCACCCCGCCGCTCCCAGAGGAACGAAACACCCCGACAGCCGCGCTGCTCAGCGCGCGCCGCACATCCCAAGCAGCCCTGCAGGCACTCACGGGTCATCGCTACACGCTGGGGCCGCGCAGCACGCCAGACAGCCGACACCTGCTAGAACCTTCTCCCACCCCGCCCCCCGCTCCCGCTCCTTATGAAGCGCTACCGACCCACACATCACGTGAATCGGGTTCGGCACTTCACCCAACCAGCGTGCCGCGCGCTGGGGGCGGGCGCACAGCAGGGGAGCGGAGCCTCCCGCCGGCCGTAAGGAGGAGGAGGGCGTTTCCATTGCGGCGCTCTACCGCACCCGCGTCGCGTGCTGATGACGTAACGGCCGCGCCGGCGCGCCGCCTGCGTGCGCGAGCCGGCCCGGCCGTTTTTGCCGCTCCGCCGCCCGTCCCCCCTTGCAGGCTACGGCGCGCCTCCCGCCGACCCTGCGTCATGTTCCGCCGAGCCCGCCTCGCCGTGAGGCCCAATGTGCGGCCCGTTGGGAGGGGTGCCGGCGGCGCGGCGGAAGCGGAGCCGCAGGGCTCCCTGGCGGCTTCTAGGGATGAGGCTGCGGCTGCCGAAAGCCGGCGGGCCGACAGGTGGGTCCCGCCGTGCTGCTGGGCGTGGGGAGGGCTGCAGACCGCGCCGCGGGGCTCCGGCTTCTGGCTGCGTCGGTCCCGGCAAGGCGGGGCGGGCCTGGCTCGGTAGCCGCAGCCGCCCCTGGTGCTCCGCAACGCTGCATGCGTCCGGAGCAGCTTGCGCGCCGCGGTGTGACTCGGCATTCTCACCGCGTCCTCCGCTCTGCGTCGGCTGCCGCGTGTACTATCGAGCTGAAACACTCTGACTGTTCCTCTGGCTTTTTTAGTATCCTGAGTGCTTTTCATTGCAGTGGAAATAGGGTTGGGCTTGGGAGCAGTTCTCCCAGAGCTGTCTCCAGACTGATAAGTGCCCTTCAGAACACACTTCCCACGTGGCTGGTTTGGCATGTTGCATTATTACCTGTTTTTTTTTTTTTTTTTTTTTTTTTTTTTTATT
>NW_024884878.1:9080799-9184021 GCF_019232065.1 Centrocercus urophasianus
TTTTTTTTTTTTTTTTTTTTTTTTTTTTTTTTTTTTTTTTTTTTTTACAATTTCTGTTTGCTTTGCCTATAAACACAGGTATTTAGCTAGGCTAGGCTTCCAGAATTCAGACAGTGGGAGAAGGGAGTGTCCAGCTGCAAGTATTAGGAGACCGAGGGGAATTTTCAGTCCTCGGAGCAGGCAGTAAATGCTCAGGTGAGAGCTGCTGCCTTATTTCCTACATTTGCTCTTCCTACTCTCCCTAAATTACACTGAATTCTTCTGTTTGGTTCTGAAGGCCTCTGCTAAGCAAATAGGAGAGGGCAGCCCCAGGGATTTACTGCAGTGTAGGCAGTTATTAGCTTCTTGGAAAGCTGTTTCTGTAGATGATGCATTTTAAAGATTGGCTGCCTCTGAAGATAAAAGGATATGTACTCAGTTTGATTCAAGTTTTGAGAATTGATGGAATGCAGCAGAAAGAAGGTTTTTGTGCTCTGCAGAAAAATTAATGGCAAATATGGGTATCTTACTTATTTTCCTGCCCCACCCAAAGTGTTCTGCACTAGCCTCTTCAACCTGTACCTGTACTACTTTTTCTTTGTCTTCTAACCTGTGATTTGGCTTTGGTGATTATCAGGGAAATGAAATTCCCTGATCTTAAGATGAAAAGTTCTTTTTAATGTGGTCTCTGCTAATACTGTGAGCTGACTTCAGTAGGCATCTCAGCCCCACAACAGCTGAGAGAAAATTGGAAAGGTAACAGAGCAAAAATGCGTGGGCAAGATAAAGATACTTCAGTATGTGAAGCAGGAACTACAGCTGCAACTAAAGCAAACCAAGGAGTTCATTCACTTCTTCTCTCTTGACAGTCTTCTCCAGGAAAGCAGGGCCATCACACATAATGGTTACTTGGGAAGATGAACAGATTCACCTTGAACATTCTTCCTGCTTTCTTCCTTTCATCAGCTTCTTCCTCTGAATCCAACATCACAGGATATAGGACATCTTTTTGGCTACTTTGGGTCAGCTCTCCTGGCCGTGTTTCCTCCCAGACTCTTACACATCCCTACCTCTGCTGGCAAGGCAGCATAAGAAGCAGCAAAAGCCTGGAATGTGGGCAAATACCAGTTAGCAACCATTGAAACTTGATGCATTATTGATGGTTTTTCACCACAAACCCAAAACGTAGCAACATATGTGCTGCTGTGGGGACAGTTAACTCTGTCCCACTCGAAGCCAGCACAGATAAGTTATATTTAACTATGGGAAATCTACTATGGTACTCTAAGGAAAGTGTATGTAAGCCACAGGTAATGTGGAGATCAGAGAATTTTTTTGCCCCTGTTCCATGCTGTGCAATCACTGGAGGACACTGGATTGAGTTTACCAGGTCTCATTTAAAACACAAACAGTATATGGTGAAGTTGCTCAGCTCCTATTGAAAGATGTGTACTAAATGCTGAGAGATTATTTGGAGAAGTTTTGCTTTTTTTTTTCTTTTTTTTAATTTATGCCTCCATTTGCTTCTGAATACTTTGGGAGTTGGGTAATTAAACCATAGGTGTGGTCAGTGGTTCAGAAACAAGAAATATGTGTGAAGTTAAAAAGCTCTTTGTGACTCAGTTGTAATTCTGCTGCAGTTTTACTGTGAGAAGCAGCCAAGGAGATGAATACTAGAACTGTTTAAGGTAATAATGATGAACAATTTTGCTTACACTTGGAAAATTCTTTCTATGTAGGAGATTAAAACAGTACCTTAATAAGGAAGTTTCCAAGGAAGGCTAGAAGATGTTGTCCCCTGAAGTACATTTTCTTATGTGTTCAGTGAATAAGCAGCCAGTTTCACTCCTGAAATTTTTCGTGCTCTTAAAAAAACAAACAAACAAACAAACAAAAAAACCAACATCACAGGTTAGATTTTACCTATTGTATTAGAGGAATGCATGGATTCCAGTGAAAAATCATAAGGCTACTTGTGCATACCTTTGTTAAAATGTTTTTAACATGTAACGCGTTGTGTGCAGTACTTTTACGTATGTTTGTTAACTTCATCATACCATGAAATATCATATTCTAATAAAAGGGTTAGAGCCTCGCAAAAGAGGAATGTATGGATTTGACATTGTTGGTCAACTACTCTGTAGCATTAGTACTTAGTATTTGAAAATAGGCTATTTCTCATATCTGATTAGTTTGAGGCAGTGACAGGCATTGGATAGTTCATTTGTGGCTTCTTGTATACAGCTGAATTTTTCTGTGTTTATTACTATTCTATTTACTATTTATTTCTGTGTTTATACTCTTTGGTGCATTAGCTGTTCTGATAGCAAGTGTTGTAAATCTGTCACTGTAGAGTATTTCAGACTAATCTCTTACATTTTCTAGTGATGAGAAGACTAACAGCTCAAGTGATGCTGGAGAAGCCAGTAAACCTACAGACGTGCCTACACAGAGAAGAAAACGGATTTCCACTATGCCCAATCTTGTCAAACCCAGAGCTGGGCCTTCATCTGATCTGCACACTGCATCAAAGCCACAAAGGCGAGCATCACAGGTTCCTGATGGCAGTGCTTCGCTTCAGAAGGATTCTCCTCCATCAGAGACAAGTCATGTTGAAAGCTCTTCAAAGTCTCCCATGCTACCTGAAAAGAAAACACCTGTGCCACAAGTGCCACAGTTTTCCCCACTAAAAAAATCAATGAACAAAGAGCAAAGTGTAGCTCCTCAAAAAAATGACGATACCTTGAAGAACATACCCTCCCCTCTTAAGGAGAGGCCAACACAGGAAACATCAGTGGCACAGGAGGAAAAGCTACCTCCAAAACCATCTCCTGTGAAAGAGAAACGAATATGTTCTGACCGTGAAAGGATCCTCAAAGCTCGGAAGTTAAGAGAAATGCTTAAAGAAGAGCTGAAGAAAGAACGGATGGTAGGCTTCTACCTTGAGCAGTGCTGATTTATGAAGGGTCTGCCCTTCATGAAAGGTGTTATCTACCCAACGTTATCATTACTTCTTTGTAGTAGTGTTTCCTGACAATAATCGTACTGCTAATACTTCATGATATGTCAATAGCCCTGTGGGGATTTAATTTATAAGCAGTAGCAATGCTGTGTTCCCTCATTATATAGATGTCATGAGAAATTAGGTATCTTTACTTTTCATTACGCTTAACCTTTTTAAGTGTGAGAGCATGCTACTGTATCATCACTAGCATGTGAGTTTTCACAGCTGAAAATACTGTGGTGAAGTGTGCTGTAAAAAAAAAAAAACAAAAAAAACTTGGGATTTGGGATTTCTTGCATCTCCTAGACCTTTGCTGACTGAGTTATGTGACTTAGCTTTGCCAAGTGTTGAATATGTCTGAGAGGGTGAATTTCTTATGGTCCCTTTGATAAATATACACTTTATCATAAACTTACCAGTTCAGTGTGAACGCAAACAAAAAAAGTAACCTCCAAATTCCACCAACAAAAGAACAAACTTCACTTAACTACAATATGTAATAAGCAAATAATAATATTTATGAAATAAAAAGTACTTCCTGGTTGAAATTAATTGTTTTTTGCTTTTATACAGAAACAACTTAAACACAGGCCTCCAATAATTGAAGGGTGTTCTCCGCCAGATCGCACTAAAATGACCATGAGAGACTTGATATACTATCTACCAGAAAACAATCCCATGAAGTAAGTGTGGCTTTTTTCCTTCTCCTTGGGTTAAATGACTTTTTTTTTTTATTTCTGCCAATTTAGTGACTGTGAGGAGAATTCCCAAATCTGGCGCGTTAGCACGGATGCAGTATTATTATAATGATAACAAAAGCTTCTAAACACTTTTATGTCTACTCAGTCTTTGTACAGAAATTTTGTATAAAAATGAAAAGGAAACTTAACATACATGTTGAATTGTAAAATCTTTCCCCACAGATCCTCTCTGTAGAGATGCACAGTAATAGTAAGTTGGTCTTTGCTACATAGGCTCTGTTAAATTTATTACTAGAAGTTATGAATCACTGCAAAATCTAGTGGACTTTGGGAATGAGCATTTCTCTTCCTAGGTTGAGGTTTCTCTTCCTTAACAACAGTCGCCATAAGTACAGCTATCTGAGTCCTGTTATTCCTTCCTCTCTATGTTCACGAACCCTGAGAATTCAGCACAGCCTCAGAGCCTCCTGTCATGCATGTGCATCTCTTACTCCCTGGCTCATTCAGCTGGATGTCTGCTGTAGAACAGATTCATGCACTCACATACTAATATACAAATATTCCTGCAACAACAGAGCTGTTAAATTTGAGCTCTCAGACTGCCTGATGTCCATGCCTGAATGGATCGTGGAGCTTTACCACGCTACTTGTACATACAGGCTTTTGCATGCAAAGTTATATGTTTTGCTCATGAAGAAGCAAAATAGCTTCTGACAGGTTCTTGGTGATACCAGGGGAAGTGTTCACAGGCAGGCCAATAGTCACATACAGGAAGAGGAGTGGAACTCACCCGGCTGGTGAAGAGGCTCTCCAGCTATACAGCACTGCTTCCCAGGAAGCAGCCCAGGTCCAAGAGGTGCCCTCCCTTCTGTAGCTGATGCTTATATGAGCACAAGGGGGCTCCACCCTGGATCAGCCTCTTCTGCTCACATGGGGAAACAATGTGCAAACAACTTGTCTATAATCTCTAGTCCATCTACAGCCCTTCTCCAGGTACTCAATCACCAGTTCAAGCTGTGACCTGACATTGAGCTGGGCAGAGAAAAAAATGGATGAGGTTTAACAACAGCAAGTGTAGAGTCTTGCATCTGGGGAGGAATAATTGCATGCACCAGTACAGGTTGGGGGATGAGCTGCTGGAGGGGAGCTCTGCGGAGAGGGACCTGGGTGTCCTGGTGGACGACAGGTCGGCCATGAGCCAGCAGTGTGCCCTTGTGGCCAAGAGGGCCAATGGCATCCTGGGGTGCATTAAAAAGAGAGTGTCCAGCAGGTCGAGGGAGGTGATCCTCCCCCTCTGCTCTGCCCTGGTGAGGCCTCATCTGGAGTACTGCGTCCAGTTCTGGGCTCCCCAGTACAAAACAGACATGGACCTCTTGGAAAGAGTCCAGCGGAGGGCCACAAAGGTGGTGAGGGGCCTGGAGCATCTCTGCTATGAGGAAAGGCTGAGTGAACTGGGTCTGTTCAGCCTGGAGAAAAGAAGGCTGAGAGGGGACCTGATCCAGGTCTATCAGTATCTGAGGTGTGGGGGGCAGAATGGTGAGGCTGGACTCTTTTCAGTGGTGAGTGGAGACAGGACAAGGGGAAACGGCCGGAAACTGCAGCATAGGAAGTTCTGCACCAATGTGCGAAGGAACTTCTGTACAGTGAGGTGAGGAGCACTGGAACAGGCTGCAGGGAGGGGGGGGAGTCTCCTGCTCTGGAGATGTTCAAGACCTGCCTGGATGCCGACCTGTGCGACCTGCTGTAGGGAACCTGCTTTGGCAGGGGGTTGGACTCGATGAGCTCTGGAGGTCCCTTCCAACCCCTACAATTCTGTCATTCTGTAATTCCCCTCGAGCTGAATAAGCCACGACCTAGTCTCTGTAATTGCTGACAGGTAGGTCTGCATACATCTTGCCTTTCTAGCTGTTTGAACTAAGACCTGTACTGCCTCCACTAACTGGTATACAAACCTCTCTTATCTGCTAACCTGTCTGGATTCTGGTAACTCGACCTGCTGGTGCAGTGAAAGGCAGCCTCTTCTGTGGTAGCTGAGTTATAGATCTTGTGGCAGAGAGATCATATAGAGCAACCTCTCTGCCATAGGAAGGGATGTATTCCATTAGGTAAGATTGCTCTAAGCCCCATCCAGCCTAGCCTTGAACAGTTCCAGTGATGAAGTGTCAGAACTCCTGTTCCTCTATCTAATCACCCTTGTAGTAAAAAGTTTCTTAACATCAATGTCTGTCTACTCCTTTTTTAGTTTAAAATCATTCCCACTTGTCCTGTCACTATCTACCCATGTTGATTTCCCTCCTGTTCATAAGCTCCCTTTAAGACCTTTACCAGCCTGAAAAACCTCATCTCTGACGTGCAGAATCAAACTCTGTAACCCAAACAAGATTCCAAAGCAGATACGGTTTGTTCAGTGCTGCGCAGACACTGGGTGCAAGGCGGATAGATCCGCCTGACTTGCACAGTGTCAGTAAAAATCCTGCTACAGATATAGGCCAAACTAATGCATAATCAATAGTTTTCCCAGAATTTGGGTCCATTTTCATTACACCTCTGAGAGTTGTTAGCATGCAGACCCTCCCCTCTTGCCGTGCACAGTGGGTCGAAGATCATCTAATCACCTCCCTGCCAGATGTCCTCGGGCTGTTCTCAAACCTTATCTTTACGGCCTTCATCCCTCACTGTCCCAGACCCAGTGTCTGCCATCCTTCATTTTCTAACAAGCTCTACATTCTTTTTTCTATAAACTAACTATTCCGCTTTATCCCCTTATTCTTAGTCATTGTGAAGCCTTCTTGTCTTTTTACTTTCACTTATGGGGCACTTCTCACCTTCAGTTCCCCCTTTTCTTTAATCTAGCAGGATTTCCACCTGCTAGATTACTCCTTCTTAACATGTGAAATAAGTCCCGCTTTCCACCTTTTACTTTACTCAAGTCTCTTCCATAGCTCATACTCCCTTCTAGTATTCCAGCACAGGCAGATAGAGCACCTCATTACCACACAGATAAGGCTCACCAGTAGTACCAGTATGATGTATGCCAAGAAAAACCTTAACTATCCTAGATTCAGTAACAAGCTAGCAAGTGAGCCCCATAGATTTATTTCCCAGTGTTATCAATGCTTGTCCTATGCAGGACTTTTGTTTGCCCCCACGTTTTCCTTAAGTCTGTTTCAATTCTGAGATCCTTATTTATGTAAGCACAGCAACTCTAATTTATTCTTTTGCATACCCCTCTTTCTTTAGCTGTTAATAGATCTAATGCCATCCTGTTTTGGAGTACCACTTTGGACAAAAAGGATACCTCCTCTTGGATTGCTCGTAATGCATTTGTTGTGGCATTTTCTACTATTTCTAGAGTTGCAGCGATATTCACTACAGCCTTTTCCAGCTAAGACCAGGATAAGGGCTTGGTACCTTGTATTATTCCTTACCAATTGGTTATTTACTCTTTCAACCCTCCTTGGATTTTGATATTGTCTATAAATAGTTCTCTCTATGCCTGGTGGGAGTTTGAGCTCTCCCATCTCTGCCCAGCCACCAGAAATCTTTACCCAAACAACACCTGCTCATCATATTACTTCCATTATGATATTCATGCATACTAATGAGAGTATTATTACTTTCCTTAACAGCAGCCTCTGTTAAATATAGAAATGTAAGGTTGATCCAAATAGAAGGGAGAAGAGTGAGAATCATATGTTTAACAATAAGAAATGAATGTAATACAAAATATAGTACTACTGCAACCAAAATACAAAATGTAACAGCACACAACATCAACTTGCTACAGACACCATACTGTGTACACTGAGATAAAGCAAATTAGTGACTGGCTCTTCTTTTCGAGTTTAGCTTTCAATGCTGTACTTTCCTTAACAGACCAAGTAGTTCCTCAGCATCTTGGAATAACCTTGTGTAACAATAGTTTAGTTACCCCACATGGCTTAATAGTTCTACAGGGGAATGCCTCTGGCCACTGTAAAAAGGTATCAGTACCAACATACAGTGACTTCCTGCCTTTTCTTGGGAGTTTGAGAAGTCAGTTTCTCATTGTTAGCTTCCCTTCTAAATCATTAATTAGATTCCTATCCTCTCTAGAGTATTTTACAGGTTCTTACTCAGGTTCAGAGATTTTAAGTTTACTGCCTGGAATTAAAGCCTTCCCTAACTACCTGTTTTGCCACTTGACCCATCATCATCTTATTTCCAGTTTCCTGTACAGTGTTACCTTTCTGATGTACTTTACAATGTATAGCAGCACGCTCTTTGGTAGATTTACATCATGCTGTTTTCCTTGTGTATGCAATCCTCGCTCTTTTCAGATGGTGCTATGTGTGTGTAGCATCCCAAATACATAATTAGCATCTGTCCATATAATTAAGGCTCTTGTCCAGGCAGCTATTTCAGCCTTTTGAGGGAAAGTCCCCTCATGTAATGGTTGTGCTTTGATTACCTTGTCAGCAGCGGCTACTGCATATCTTGCCTTATGGTTTCCTTGTCTCACAAAACTGCTACCGTCGGTAAACCAGGTGTCTTCTGAGGGTTTGTCCTTCAGGTCCGATCGGGTGGAATATACAGCTTCAGTTGTTTCAGAGCTGTCATGAAATACTGGTCCTCCAGGAGTTCTGCTAAGGAAAGATACTGGGTTGATGATATTAGTTACAATTAATTCTACGTCATCCTGCTCTACCACGATGGCCTGGGATTTCAGGAACCTTTGGGGTGAGAGCCAGTGCCCCCCTTTTGCCTCCAATACATTAGACACTGTATGAGTTATTAAAACTGTTACTCTTTGGCCTAGCATGGCTTTACTGGCTTCTCAAACATTAAGTTATAGCCATCACCCTCAAGCACCCCGGCCATCCCCTACTTCATCAAGCCGTTTGGAGAAGTGTGCCACTGCCCTTTGACGGGTCCAAGGTTCTGGACAAGGATCCCCAGGGCTATTCCTTGTTTTTTCTTTTCTTTTTTTTTTTATGTGAGCTGGTAGCCCCAAAGTAGAGCCTTCATGAGTTCTTGTTTCAGCTGAGGGAATGCCCTCCTTACCTCCCCATTTCATATAGCAGTCTGTAGCTGTGTATCCACAGTTGACACAATCCTGTCATTCCTGGGAACCTATGGAGTTCCTTGGCGGTTTGTGGCTCAGGGGTTTGGCAGATGGCTTCTTTCCTGATAGTCCTTAAGGTTTCAAGTCCAGCTGTAATCTCATATCCCAAATATGTTACTTGCTACTGAGTTATTTGTGCTTTCTATTGAGAAACTTGATAATCATTTAAACCAAGAAATTCAGCAAACTCACAGTCCGTTGCACTCAGTCCTCTTTGTTTCTGGGACATCCACGTACTGCAGTAAGGTTCCACCCTGCAATGGAGGAACCCAAGTCTAAGGTTCATGAGTTGACCACTTTTCGAAAATCATTGAGCTGTTCTCACAACCCTGGGTAACACTGTTCAGATTAATCCACTCTTTATCCCCTAGCTGCAATTTAACCAGTAGATCTGCTAGGATAAACTTCCCAGATTCCCATCCTTCAGCTTTGCAAACAGAGACAGTTCCCTCTTTCTCTACAGTTTGCACAGTTTTAGTTCCAGTGGGACAGAGTCCTCCTGGACTCTTCCAGCCTCCCCCTCCCACCTCTGAGTGGATCTCTGGGTCCTACAGCCCTATTCTAGTGCCACAACAGTAGCAGCTGCTGTTATTCCCAGTTTCCTTACTATCTCTTTTTCTCAGTTTTTTGTTTTTTGGTTTTTTTTCCTTTTTGTTTCTGTTTTGTTTTTCCTTCACATCACTCACCTCTCTTTGGTCCTGACATCCCAGTCACACCCTGCTCATTTTTGCCTTCCTCAGCCTGTGTTCTTCACAAACTTTTCACTTTCCAAACTCCCTTCGTTACATAAACTACCAACATTCATATTTTTACCTTCTCCTCTCCAGAGGCTTACAGTGCTAACACTGGGATTTTGGGTTTCCTAGATCTCTGGAGGGACTGTTCTTGCTTTCAGTGCCCTATCCTCTCCACCTGCCCCTTTCCAAGTAATGCTGTTCACAGCAGCAGTCTCCATCCCTGGCTTGCTCTCTCGCAACACGTTCTGCTTGCGAGGGAATGATGTGGGGGGGGGGGTTCTCTCATGCCAGCACAGAAAAGCTCACTTTGTCTTTAAACCTTTTTCCTGTGTACCCTCAGTTACACTTCCACATATCCTCAATTGTACTTCCATATACCATGAACAATTACACTTTGTTATATCATCAAAACAGTTTGTCCCATTCCCTTCAAACTCTACAAATCAAACCATGCAGTTCTTCACTTTCCATAAACACCCTTAATACCATATAACTTCCCCCTAACAATCCATATTGTTTGGATATAACCACCTCGCCACAGAACCAGCACTGATTGACCCACCTCCCTCACACACCTGCTTGCAAGCAGAAAACAATATTACACAAACAAGTTGGCATTCATTCTCCAATGGAACAGGCATCTCTCTATGGATTTATCATCCCCATTCATAAATGCATACAAAAACGTAAAGACAGACAGACAGACAACGATCACTGTTAAACTCTGCACTCACACAGCAGCTGTGCTGTGTCTCAAGTACTCAACACATTTGCTTGCAATCACACACAATGTTGGCTTTCAGAGCCCCAGACTCCTTTCGAGTGTTTTGATAGCAATTACTCAAATACACGATACTGAACACTTACAACAGGTGGGCATAAGGGCATAACAGTACAATCTATGATATCCAATATTATGGCCACAAGAATCCAAGTAGTCATTTAACAAAATATCTGCTGTACCAATATGCATACGACTTACAGGTCCCCTTTGTAGGAACCCCTCAAGGAGTTTTCTTACCCCAGCCAGCAACCCCAACCTGTGAGCTCACTTGCCCAGGGGCAGCACCAATGGCTATACCCACCGTAGGACATCTCCATATGGCTCACGGGTTCCCCTCATTCCATACACATACCTGATCCACCAATGGATGGTCCTTGTCTGCTCTCGCAGTGATCGGATGAGGAAGGGGAGTCCTTCTGAGAAATCTCGGGGCGCGCCAAAGGCATCTCCTGTCTCAGCTGGTCCTGCAGCCGAGCAGAGGTTGTCCCGTCTGGGGTCCAAATTGATGTGCAGAATCAAACTCTGTAACCCAAATAAGATTACAAAATAGGTACAGTTCAGTGCTGCGCAGACACCGGCTGCAAGTGGGATAGATCTGCCTAACTTGCACACCGTCAGTAAAAATCGTGCCACAGATATAGGCCGAACAAATACACAATAGTTTTCCCCAGGAAATGTAATGAATCTGTAGATTCATTACACCCCTGAGAGTTCATTAGCATGCAGACCCTCCCCTCTTGCCGTGCACAGTGGGTCGTGGGATAAAGATTTGTCATCTTCCTCCCGAAGGTTTCTGACCTTTCTCGCTGTAAACTTCTGGCCTTTCGGGGGGGCAAACCCCCAAACCGGTTTCTTCTTGCCCTGTGGACATCTAATCACCTCCCTGCCAGATGTCCTCGGGCTGTTCTCAAACCTTATCTTTACGGCCTTCATCCCTCACTGTCCCAGACCCACTATCTGCCATCCCTTATTTTCTAACAAGCTCTACATTCTTGCTTCTATAAACTATCTCTAACTATTCCCCTTCACCCCAATTATTTTCAGTCACTGTGAAGCCTTCTTGTCTTTTTACTTTCACTTATGGGACCCTTCTCACCTTTCATCTCTGTTTTCCTTCATAGGAGAAGTGCTTCAGCCCTCTGATGTTTGTTGCTCTCCTCTGGATGTGCTTTAACTGTTAGGTCTTTGTCTCTTGTGCTGGGGGGCTCCAGAGCTGAACAAATTGCTCTCACAAGAGCGGAGTAGGGGGGAGAATCACCTCCCTTAACCTGCAGGCCATATTTTTCATGGGCTGGTTGAGATTCTCTGATCCAGATGTAGGAGCTTGCACTTGGCTTTCTTGAGCTTCATGATGTTCAACTGGAGATTGAATAAACTGTGGTGATGATGTGGGAAGGATCAGTCATTAGATGTAATGACTGGCAGTCTGCTTACAGCCCTTTCATCCTTCTCTTACTCCAGTCGCATCCATTTCACCATGCTTATACCATACTCGTCCATCATGATCCCTGATTTTCCCTCCTGTGGGCACATCTCTTAAATATATCACAGTAAGTTTACGTAGTTGCACAACCTTCTTCTGAGTGCATTGTGTTATAGACAGTCACACAGAACCCTCTCAAATATCCCAAAGATTCTTATCAATTATGAAGTTTATGTTGACCTTCAGTCCTGTGCCTGAGTACTTCCTTTAAAGACCCATCAATTAGTAGCAGAAAAGTTTTGATTTGTTATTGTCTATTATTACCTGCTCATTAATGTTTATGTGCCTATGTCTTTTATTTACCCCTTCCCTTGCTAAATTTTCTTTTGCACTGAATAGTCCTTAAGCAGATAATGAACCAGATGCTCTCTATTCCTTTACTATGGATATGATAACCTGCCTCTGATGGGGTTTAATCCAGCAGATGATCGAAGAACCACGCAGTCATTTGTTCATTCCTCCACATTCTCAGTGGGATGGGGGAGAGAATTGAGAAAACCAAACCCCTTGTGTGTTGATATAAAACTATTTACTAAGATAAAGAAAAGGGTAGTAATTATGACATGTTATATATGTATGAATGCATATAACAGTGATGCTTGTATATAACAAGCAATTGCTTACCAGTCCCTGACTGATGCCCAGCGCTAGCTGAGCAGCAGAAGAAAAAATGAGGTGAACTCCCATCCTCTTTAGAACTCCCTCTGCTTGATGTGATATGGTATGGAATATTCCTTTGGCCAATTTACATCAGCTCTTCCAATTCTTCGTGGGCCCTTCACTGTGAATGGCCTTGGTTCTGTACAACGCTGCTTAGCACGCAGCTGTAAGCACCTGTGTATAATCAACATTGTTTTTCTCCCAGAACCAAAACACAGCATCATATCATACACTGTAGAAAATATTCTGTCCTAGCTGAAGCAAGATTGTTTTGAAATTTGGCTGATACACACTATCTTAGCTGTATTCAGTTAAATGTTATGTCAGCTGGTACCCTGAAGTAGTTGTTTGAGCAAGCAAGGAGCTGTTTGTTAAACTGAGAGATGAGAAGAACTGAACAAGCAGTGGAAGTGGGAATGTGTAGCCTGAGAATAATGCAGTGATTCTGTCTGTAAATGTGGAGATGGGTTCAGGAAAACCAAGGAGCAGATGAACTGAACTTTGCAAGAGATATGGAAAGTAACAAGGACAGGTTCTATAGGTGCACTGGTCAGAAGAGGGAGGCCAGGAAGAGTGCACCTCCTCCAGTAATTGATTAGGAAGAAATCCAGCAACAGCCGTGGGGAAGGCTGAGATGCTCAACAAGTTATTTGCCTTATTCTTCACTGGCAGTCAGGAGTCCCACATATCTCATATCCCTGAACCTCCCTGTAAGCAAAGAACAGGTTTGAGACCTGATGAGACTGAACACAAATGAGTCCATCCGGCTGGACAGTGTGCATCCTTAGCGTGGTTTCCAATGCACTCTGCATCATATTTGACAAATCATGGGTGTCAGGTGAAATCCCAAGCGACTGGAAATAAAAGAAACATCACTTCTATTTTTAAGAAAGGGAGAAAGGAAGAGTTGGGGAGCTACAGCCTTCACTTCTGTGCCTGGTAAGATCATGGAACAGATCCTTCTGGAAGCTGTGTTGATGCTCATGGAAAACAAGGAAGTAATTTGACACAGTGCGGATGGATTCACCAAAGGCAGATGGTGTTTGACTAATGTGGTGGCCTCATATGTTGCAGTAACAGCATTAGTAGACAAAGGAAGACTGACTTATCATCTGTCTGGACTTACACAAGGTCTTTGATGTGATCCCACACCTGTGTTCTTATTTCTGAATTGGAAAAATGTAGATTTGAAAAAGGTGGACTGTTTGGTGGATAAGGAATTGGTTGGATGGTAGCAGCAGGAGAGTGTTAGTGCTTCAGTGTTCCACAAAACGGCTGGTCATGAACGGTGTCCCTCAGGGCTCCGTACTGGGACTGGTGTTCTTCAGCATCTTTATCAGTGATCTCAGTGATGCAGATAGTGGGAAGTGCACCCTCAGCTAGTCTGGCGATGACACTAGGCTGAGTGGTGCAGTTGATCCTGTGCAGGGACTGCCGTTTGGAGTGGCCCGAACAAGGTCAAGGAGTGGGTCCACATGGATGTAATGAGATTCAACAAAGCAAAGTGTTGCGCTTGGTTGGGGCAGTCCTTTATATGTGCACAGAATGGGAGAAGAATCACAGAATGGGGTAGGTTGGAAGGGACTTCGAAGTTCCCACCCCCTGCTGTGGACAGGGTTACCACCCACTAGGTCAGGCTGCTTTGGGCCCCATACAAACTGGCCATGAACATCAGCAGGAATGGGACATCCACAGCTTCTCGAGGCAGCTTGTGCCTTACCGCTCTCTGAGTAAAGAATCTACGTATAACATCTAACCCACATCTTCCCTCTTCTAGTTTAAAACTACTCCCCCTTGTTCTATCAGTATCAGACCATGTAAAAAGTCTCTCTCTCCTGCTTATAACTTCTCTTGAAGCATTGGAAGACTGCATTGAGGCATCCTTGGTACCTTCTCTTTCCAAGGTAAAAAAGCCCAGTCTTCTCAGCCTTTCTTCATAAGAGAGTTTCTCTAGGCCTCTGGTAAACTTCATGGTCTCTTGGACCTGCTCCACATCTTTCTTGTGCTGGGCTTCACTGGACACAGTACTACAGATGGGGCCTCAGTAGGGCAGAGTAGGAGGAGACAATCACCTTTCTCACTTTCTGGCCACGCATATTTGGATACAGCCCAGGGTGCAGTTGGCTGCAAGTGCTGTGGCTGGCTCACACCCAGCTTCTCATCTACCAGGAGCCCCAAAAGTTCTGAGAGCAGCCCTGAGGAGAAGTGCTCGGGCATTCTGGTGGATGAAAAGCTTAACATCAGCCAGGATTGTGTGCCCCCCCAGCATTTTATGACAGTATCTGGTATGTAGTATAAAATGTGCAGTGCTGAAGATGTAAATTGTTATGTTTGATAACATTGCAGAAAATTACATAAAAATATGGTGCTTACTGAAGGGGGACCAGTTTCACAAATGAACTGTGTTTTTACTTTCAAACTTGTCAGCTATTGCAAAGTAGAGATGCTCATGTGGAGTGCTTTGCTGTACTATCATATTCCAGCTTGTTATGTAAAGCAGCACGTACTTATATCTCACTGACTGATGGTCCACTTTCCATCTTCAGTTTCCTGTGATAAGGTAATCTGCACTTCCTATTAAATGCTTTGTTAAAATTATTTCACAGTGAATCAGGTGTTGATCATTTATTATAGTCTCGTGGATTACTGTGTGAAATCTACTGTCTTGCCCTTCAGCAATTGATGCTGATAGAAAAAAAAAAACAACAAGCAACAGAAAAACCACAGAAAATTCATTCAGCAATGATGACTGTTCAATTAGACCAAGTTCAGATATGATAAAAATAATTGAAAAAAAGAGTTTGTTCTGTTGCTTTTCTGTGTGTTATCCAGTGAAAGTGGGTTTGAGGGAGCAAAGCAGAAATATATCTGTTCAAACTTGTATCTCTAACTCTTAAAAATTCTAGGTCTTCGTTAGCAGAAGAAAAGAGAACAGAAAAAAGTTCTGCACTGCATCAAATGAAAGAGTAAGTCTTGGAGATAAAGGTACTTAGAGTAAAAAAAAAGAAGTTCTGATGTTGGAAAACAGCATGTTTAAATGTAGTAATATTAATAATGTTAAATCTTCCTTTACTGCTTCAATATCGTAGCCCTTATTTAAAACAATCTGTGAGAGTGTTGTATAAAAGAGCCTCTTGCTTTTCATATTACAGTTTTGGACTTGTCCATCACATAACAGAATGAAAAGCAGATTTCAGAGTGTGTATCAGCCAACTTGTTTCTAGGTTGCATTGTTAAGTGGTTAATTAAATTGTTGAGCATTTGGCATATAGAGCAACAATTTGGTGGAGTGCTACCACAAGTAATATTTTTTGCCCTGTAATACTGTAGACAGGAAGAAAAAAGTACTCCTGATCATGAAGAGGAAGATGATGAGGAGGCAGAGAATGGGGAGGAAAGTCAGGATGGCCCACTTCTAGTTCCTCGTGTGAAAGTAGCAGAAGATGGTTCAATTATACTGGATGAAGAGAGGTGAGTTCTGTGTTTGACTCATTGTCAACAGGTGCTAGATTGCTGCTTTTTTTGTAAATAGGACTGTTTGAGGGAGACACGAGTGTATGATGTGATGAGAGTTGAGCTATCCTGATTTAGAGAACAGTGCAAATTTATAGCAATAGCTCTGTCTCACTAGTGGCAAACTTTCCTGCTCTTTCTCCAAAATGTGTTTTTTGGAGGAAGGTGTCGTCCTTTGTAACAGTGCTGAATGTTAAGCTTCCAAATGTCTCCTGTTTTGTTCACTTCTTTGTTTCTCATAGTTGCAAATGTTTGTTCATTGTTCAGCCATCACTACGATTTGATTCAGCTTTGTATCTTGCATGTTGCTGCTATTCAGCTGTCAGTAACTTTTCTTAGAATGTGACATCTAGAAAACATTAGTCTTCCCAAGTATGTCTATGCATATTCCCAAAATATGTTACTGGCATGAGATTTAGGTTGAAGTACAAGCCTAGAACTAGTCTTAGAAAAAGAACTTGAAGTTTTTTGGAAAGAGGAGATACTATTGTGTGGTTTTGCAAAGCAGTTTTCTTGGATATTAAAAGGACAACCCTTTGTGGTGATTTTTAAAAGATATTTTAATTATCTGTTTTTGTACTAGATCTAAAAAAAAGGTAAACCAAACTTGCTTGCACAGTTTGAGTAGGCCACTGCTTTCTTATCACATTCTTCCATTAAAATACACAGTAATGTTATAAGTACATTATAAGTACATTGGATAATCCTGAATTCTAGCTTATGGCAGGAAAAACCTGAATAGTTGGCCTGTAAGTGTCAAATGTGTATCTTGCTAGCAGTATTGCCAGATAAGTGTCTGTTGTCTTTGCTTTTGTAGTTTAACTGTAGAAGTTCTGAGAACAAAAGGTCCCTGTGTTGTAGAAGAAAATGATCCCATCTTTGAACGTGGTTCTACAACTACATATTCCAGCTTCAGGAAAAGCTTTTATACCAAACCATGGTCAAATAAAGGTAAGTATACTTTTGGTTTCGTGTTTTGCATCAGCAGGAAAATCTGTTCTCCACCAGTGCTTTATGCTTAACAAATTTCATTCCCAGTGAAGTTTATGGATCCACTTACGTCTGACATTCCACACCTAAGTTCTTTAAAAAAAGCAGAGCTCTGATGTTGTCTGTGAAAATAAGCAAGTTTAAAGAAATCCAGTGAATTCTGAAGGATACTCATGACTTTTTCTGTTATGGAAGTTTAGATGCCATGGAAATGCTTGCCTTTTTCGGATGGGTGGTTTTGGCTTTGGTTTTCGAGATATCTGGGCTCAGTATGAACCAGGTAGCCTTTCTCAACAGTTCCTCTGCTTGGTTCTTCCAGCACAAATGGAAATAAAGATAAAGCTGTTTCTAAATGTCTGTTTCTAATGCATACAGAAGCTATGTTTTTGTGTTTGGTTTCTTTTTTTTGTTATAACTCGCTCTGTTGTATACTGATCATGGCTGACAGCACTGTGCAAGACTTCTTATAATTATATATTTTTAAATAACTTCATATGGAAAATTTAGCTTCAGAATATACTGTGCTGCTCTTGGAATATGTTATTACCCTGTTTACAGGGAATAGTAACAATGAGTTTCAGGTATTATTTGCCTGGCTCCTGTTTGAGGTTGTATTCATAATAAAAGTAATAACTGGCATTTTGAAATCAGTTAACTTTTTCTAGTTATCTACAGAACATATTTCATATTCTGCAGTCTTATAATAGTTTAGACAATTCCTTCTGTTAATAGTTGGTGTAACAAATGTTATTAGATATGCTTCAGTAAAATAACACTTAGAATCATAGAATCATAGAATCACCAAGGTTGGAAAAGACCTAAAAGATCATCCAGTCCAACCGTTCACCTATTCCCAATAGCTCCCACTAAACCATGTCCCTCAACACAACATCCAGTCTTTCCTTGAACACCCCCAGGCTCGATGACTCCACCACCTCCCTGGGCATCCATTGCAGTGCCTGACCACCCTATCTGAAAAGTAATACTTCCTCATGTCCAGCCTGAATCTCCCCTGCCGTAGCTTGAAGCCATTCCCCCTGGTCCTATCACTGATGACACGAGAGAAGAGGCCGACCCCCAGCTCATTACAACCTCCCTTCAGGCAGTCATAGAGAGCAATGAGGTCTCCCCTGAGCCTCCTCTTCTCCAGGCTGAACATTCCCAGCTCCTTCAGCCTCTCCTCATATGGCCTGTGTTCCAGACCCCTCACCAGCTTTGTTGCCCTCCTTTGAACACGTTCCAGGGCCTCAATATCTTTCTTGCAGTGAGGGGCCCAAAACTGGACACAGTACTCGAGGTGCGGCCTCACCAGTGCTGAATACAGGGGAACAATCACCTCTCTGCTCCTGCTTGCAACACTGTTTCTGATGCAAGCCAGGATGCCATTGGCCTTCTTGGCCACCTGGGCACACTGGCTCCTGTTCAGCCGAGCATCAATCAATACCCCCAGGTCCATTTCCTCTATGCAGTCCTCCAGCCACACCGCCCCAAGCCTGTAGCGTCACCTGGGGTTGTTGTGGCCGAAGTGCAGGACCCGGCATTTGGCCTTGTTGAAACTCATCCCATTGGCTTCAGCCCAGCTCTCCAGCCTGTCCAGATCCCTCTGTAGGGCCTCGCTACCCCCAGGCAGATCCACACTTCCAGCCAATTTGGTGTCATCTGCAAACTTAGTGAGGGTGCACTCGATGCCCTCATCGAGGTCATCAATAAAGATATTGAAGAGGACAGGCCCCAGCACCGACCCCTGGGGAACACCACTCACAACCGGTCGCCAGCTGGATTTGACTCCATTTACCACCACTCTCTGTGCCCGGCCCTCCAACCAGCTCCTTACCCAGCCAAGAGTGTATCCATCCAAGCCTCTGGATGCCAGCTTCTGCAGGAGAATGCTGTGGGAGACAGTGTCAAAGGCTTTGCTGAAGTCTAGGTAGACCACATCAACAGCCTTTCCCTCATCCACCAGATGGGTCACTAGATCATAGAAGGAGATCAGGTTGGTCAAGCAGGACCTGCCCTTCATGAACCCATGCTGGCTAGGCCTGATCCCCCGGTCACCCTGCACATGCCGCATGATCTCCCTCAAGATGATCTGCTCCATAACCTTCCCTGGCACCGAGGTCAGGCTAACAGGCCTGTAGTTCCCCGGATCCTCCTTACGACCTTTCTTATAAATGGGAGTCACATTGGCAAGCCTCCAGTCTTCTGGGACCTCACCAGTCAACAAGGAGCGCTGACAGATGATGGAAAGCGGCTCGGCTATCACCTCCGCCAGTTCCCTCAGCACTCTCGGGTGGATCTCATCCGGCCCCATCGACTTGTGGCAGTCCAGTTGGAGCAGTAGGTCTCTGACTGTTTCCTCCAGAATCACAGGGGGGTTAGTGTGCTCCCCAGCCGAGATTACCAGGTCAGAGAGAGGAGTATCCTGAGGATAACTGGTCTGACTTTTAAAGACAGACGTAAAGAAGGCATTCAGAACCTCTGCCTTTTCCTTATCCTCAGTAGTCACATTCCCAGCCTCATCCAGCAAAGAGTGGATATTCTCCTTTGTCCTCCTCTTACTGTTAATGTATTTATAAAAGAGTTTTTTATTCCTTTTCACGCCAGTGGCTAGGTTAAATTCAAGCTGGGCTTTTGCCTTTCTGATTTTACCTCTACACATCCTAACAACTTCCTTGTATTCATTCTGAGTGGCCTGTCCCTCTTTCCACAGGCGGTAGATTCTCTTTTTCTCCCGGAGCCTCAGGAATAGTTCCCTATTCATCCACGCCGGTCTTCTTCCCCGCCGGCTCATTTTGCAGCTCAGGGGGACTGCCTGCTCCTGCGCCCTTAAGACTTCCTTCTTGAAGAGCAACCAGCTCTCTTGGACCCCTTTACTCGCTAAGACTGAATGCCAGGGGACTCCCCCTATTAGTCCCTTGAACAATTCAAAGTCCGCCCTCCTGAAGTCCAAGGTAGCAGTTTTACTATTCCCCCTCCAGGCTCCACCATGAATCACGAAGTCTATCATTTCATGATCACTCTGCCCAAGACAGCCTCCAACCTCCACATCTCCCACCAAACCTTCCCTGTTTGTGAACAGCAGGTCTAGTGGGGCAGTTCCTCTCGTGGGCTCTCTGACCAGCTGTATCAGGAAGTTGTCCTCTACGCATTCCAGAAACCTCCTAGACTGCTTCCTCTGTGCTGTGCTGTACTCCCAGCATATGTCAGGGAAGTTAAAGTCCCCCATGAGGACAAGGGCAGGCGACTGTGCAGCTTGTGCCAGCTGCTTATAGAATACCTCATCTGTCTCTTCATCCTGATTTGGAGGTCTATAACAGACGCCCACCAGGGTGCCTGTCTTGTCAGCCCTTCCTCTGATCTTTATCCATAGGGATTCAACGTTATCGTCCCCAGTCATAACCTCAGTAGCATTATCACTTATGCTAGCTCAGCTGAACTTGTAGTCTCTGCAGATAACCTAAAAATTATCTATCTAGTTGTTGTAAGTTTTAAAGATGTTTGTATTTTAGGTAACAAGAAGGTGATTGCCTTAAATATGCTCAGTTATGTGTATGTATAGCTATGCATCTTTTCTTTTTTCCCCAGAAACAGATATGTTCTTTTTAGCTATCAGTATGGTTGGAACAGACTTCTCCTTGATTGGACGATTGTTTCCTCACAGAGCCAGAGCAGAAATTAAGGTAGATGTTAAAACACTGAATCCAACATCTCAGCATCTTGTTTCAGTTTTTTGTTTCCTATTTTTGTGTTACTATGATTCCTATTGGTATTGATCATTGGCTCTATAGAAATTATTTTAATAAATGTTTCAGGAGATAGGAATCTCAATTATTAATATACTGACATGAATTCTGAACAGAATATTTTCTGAATCTAACATATCTGAGCACAGTTTGCCTTGATTTTATTTTGACTGCAAATACTGATGAGCACAACTATGAGACTTTTTTGTGGTACCCTTCTTTGTATTTGTCTGGGAAAACCTCTAGTATTTCAAACTGCCTGAATTAGAAATAAGAAAAAAGATGTTGAAAAGAATCAGAAACTGAGTGATGATATGTGTTGGTGACAGTAAAAACAAACATAGTTTTGACATTTAAAAACAGATGGCAAACTTGTGTTCAGTCAGCATGCTTGCAAGTGTTTACAACTTTGGTTTGTAGAAAATTTTCTTGCTTTGAAGAAGGCTCATATTGATCTGTTGTGCTACTAGATATGGCACAGCACTTCTTCCTTACTGAAAAAGGCAATTTTTTTTTTTTAGAACAAGTTTAAACGTGAAGAAAAAGCAAATGGATGGAGGATAGACAAAGCTTTCAGTAAGTAAAGCGTACCCCACTTTTCTGTGAGTCAGTTAACTAGCAATTATGTTCTTTCATTGTCATTTTTTGCTCTGCTTAAGTTAACTGTGACTAAGATTGGTCATAGCTGAGTTTAGAAGCTGAAAAGTCTTAGGTTTTTTGTTTGGCTGACAGTGAAGTCTTTGATTTCTTGCTTTTCTATATATTGAACATTTTACATTAATATGCATTTTCCATATATATTCAGTTAATCATTCTGGTCCTATTTAGCAGAGTTACTACTTGTAAACTGTTTTGAGAATCTTTAAATCTTTTGTGTGTTATTTGAGTGGGAGATATAAGTCCTGAATTAGCATGTATTCTGCTTACAGAGAAGCAAAATAGCTTCTGACAGGTTCTTGGTGATGCCAGGCAAAGCATTTGTAGGCAGGCCAATAGTCGTAAACAGAAGGAAGAGCAGATCTTACCCAGCTGGTGAAGGGGCTTTCTAGCTATACAGCACTATACTGGCTTCCCAGGAAGCAGCCCAGGTCCAAGAGGTGCCCTCCCTTCTGTAGCTGATGCTTATATGAGCACAAGGGGGCTCCACCCTGGATCAGCCTCTTCTGCTCACATGGGGAAACGATGTGCAAACAACTTGTCTATGATCTCTAGTCCATCTACAGCCCTTCTCCAGGTACTCAATCACCAGTTCAAGCTGTGACCTGACAGTTTCCCTACATGATGTTAATGCGTTGTATGATACTGTGATAAGTACTGTAACCATTTCACTATCTGTTTTTAAAAACCAAGCTACCTAATAATTTTTGTCACCTCTTGTTCTTTCTCAAGTGATGCAGAATTTGATAAGGGATTCTCTATTTAAATTCACATAACCTTTTTGTTATGTAAATTTGCTTGTGCTTTTTGTTATTGTAATGTATTAATGACTATTTTACAAAGGAGAAAAAAATTCTCACCTTTGATTTTTTTTTTTTTTTTTTTAACTATTTTATTGCTTTAATCTGAAAGAAGAAAAGCGGCCCTTTGATTTTGAATTGTTTGCCCAGCTTCTTGAGAAGGTCTTGGCAGATGAGGAAAAGAGGAGGCAGAAGACTGTTAAGAGCCAGAAGCCGAAGGAAAAGAAGCCACTGAGGCCTAAGAAGAAGCCAAAAGGTATTTCAAAAGAACGTATGAGAGCACAGGCCAATGGTTAGTAAGATATTGCCAGCAGAAGTAAAATCCTGTAGAGAATTTCTGTCTTCCCTGTTCTAGACACAGTGAGAAAATCCTGTCTTCATAGTTAAATTCTTCTTTAGATAGAGTTTCTTGATACAGTATTGAGAGAATCGTTGAGGCTGGAAAAGACCTTCCAATCTAAACCTCTCCTGTGCAAGTTAAGGCCATTTTTTTGTGTCCTATCCTAATAATTGGTGGCAGCCTGTTTCTTAAGGCACATTTTCTATGGACAGAATTGTGAGACCACACTGAGTGGGCCTCTGTTATTTGAAACGCTGATATTCTAAAATAAGTGTTCTAATTTAATTAGAATCTCAGTGATTTGCTAATGAATTTCCTGCTGCTGTTTTTTTTTTTTAAAAAAAAAGATAAATGTGATAGTGGCAATAGTTGCTAAATATATAGCATCTTATTATTTCATTAACTGTGACAGGTCCTTTCATAAATCTGCCTAAAATAAAAATTTCTGACACCATTTCAGAAATTTTGTGGGGTTTTTTGAATGTTTGTTTCATAACAGCCCATTTCCTTACAAAAAAAAAAAAAGAGCAACTCTCTTCAGGGGGTGCTAGCCAAGAAGCAGTGTGTCAATTTAATTCTTAAAATCGACACAGCTGTTGTTCTGTATCACTCATTTCAGATTCGACCGAGGAAAAGACTACCCAGTGGGCTTAAAGTTGTATGCAGAAATGGTGTTGCCAGACTTTAATAGTATGTTTAATGTACATCATGTTAAGCAATGTGAATGTGCTTTTCTGTTTCTCCTGCATTTTTGATTACTTGGAGGGTAACAAATATAAGAGTAATAAAAAGAACAGGGAAGGAGTGTTTGGTGGTTGTCGGATGTTCCACATAAATTCAATATCATCACAAAATGTTCTGGAAAATGAAGGAAGTAGAGTTTTAGAAATGCATTAAGTCCAGAAGAGAGCTTATGTTATGAATTATTAGCCAGATAATTATTTTAAGCTTTCTTATGTAAAATAAGAATGCTTCTATCGATCAAAATTACATCTTCCTGATGTAATTTCTGCAACCATGACTATCTCTTTCTGCAGAGATAGAAGAATTCTTTTTAGGATTAGCAATGCCTGTTTTTACTGGACCCACAAATGGCTGCATAATCCAATAAAAATTATAGGAACAAGAACATTTGATAATTGCATCCTTTTGTCGGTTTATGCTGGTCTAACTGCGGTCCCAGGCGCAGAACATGTTTTGTGTTCAGTGCTGAAGCTTCCTTGTTTTCTTGCAATATACTGACACTGATGTATGGATTCAAAAGATAATGCTAGTGGGATTATCTTCTAAATTTATGACTCTTAATACTCTGCCAGAATAGTAATTGGAGCCCTATTGTGTAAACAGCAAAAGTTGCCAACACAGAAACTACAGATAACCAAGATCTTCAGGAAGCCAGAATTTCTGATGCAGAAACAGAAGCTGATACTGTGACAGCTGAGAAGGAGAATAAGGAATCGCTGGGGGCTTCTGAAGAGGCAGAAGAACAAGTTTCATTAGAGGCAGCGTTGGTGAATAAAAAAAGAAAAAGGAAGAGAAAAGATGATCCTGAACAGGAAGTGGAAAATCATCCAGAAGAGTTGGCTGTCCCTTCGGAAATCCCTGAGGAAGGGAAATCATCTAAGAAAAGTAAGAGGCAAACATGCTTACTTGTTCAAATATAATTTTTTTTGTAAATACATGCAAGCTTAGAAATGAAAACTGAGTTTTTTATTTCGTATCACTGATCTGCCTTGAAAGGTTGTAGAACAGTGATCTTCAAAGTCAACTTTTGTCCTAAATCTAGGTGTTGCATTTTGTTGTAGCTGGAAACACTTCTCTTAAAATGTAATACCTAGGAGACATGTTCTGCTGGGATTTTTCTTCCTCCTAAGTAAACACTTTCTTCACTGTAGCTAGGATGCAAAAGCTGGAATTTTAAGCTGATGTGCAGAACGTCCAGATTGATTTAATTCTTATTTATTAGCAGGAAAAAAAATGGTCAATGATACAAATGCTACTGGTCATACTGTCTGCAGAGAAGACCTGGGCAGTGTTATTGAAGAAGAACAAGATGATCTACCTGCTAAAGAGGAGGAGAGATCACTCTCCTTTTTATCAATGGACAAAACAGAGAGAGAAAGTGATTTCAGCTTACACAGGTACTGTTTGCAATGGAACGCTTAGGAAGAAAAAAAAAAGTGATTTAAACTTTTAACATTACTTTTATTTATTTGTTTTTGCCATCACGTGGAGTGGCAGAAAATTGACAGGTTTTTAGTTTCTAAGGACTGTCTTTGGTTTCAGTAAGTTGCTTTTTATTTACAGCGTTAATTTTTTTTCTGCCCTAATACTGCCCCAGTGTTTCCCTGTTTTAAAAGGAGAGTTGGGCTATGTATGGCTATTTATGAAGGCAGGTCACTTATCCTGACTACCAGTGTTTCTCAAAGCACTGCTTGGTAATGTTCATAGAATCATAGAATCACCAAGGTTGGAAAAGACCTAAAAGATCACCCAGTCCAACCGTTCACCTATTCCCAATAGCTCCTACTAAACCATGTCCCTCAACACAATGTTATTAGGTAACATTGCTTTACCCTTGGAATTTTCATCTATGGACTTTGGGAAGAGAGGCAGACTTTTTGTTTCAGTGTTGGGTATTTGACTAGAAAGCTAATAATTGTTTTGTTAAGCTTCTTCTGTTTGAAAGTTTTTTATATATGAAGTGATTATGAAGATGTCAGGACTGATTGATAATTTTGTATGTTGCTTGCTCTGTATATTAATGTCGTAAAAGTTATTTCATACAGTTTCCCAGAAACTTTTATGTGCTTTAATTCCCCTTTGGAAGTATATGAAAGAACAGTACTTGTCCTTGAACTCAGCATAGTTACAGAAGATAGGTAGCAATTACATCTGTGCAATGTTGCTATCAGTGAAGTCTGTTATTAAGACTACTTAGTCTAGAACGTTCAAGGGATGTTTTAAAATCAGGTGTTAAAGCAACTTTTCTACTTTAGTAGCTTAGATCATGGAAACGTCACTAAAATTTGTCAGATTGTTTTGTACATAATCATTTAAAATCAAAATTCCTTACTGCTGTAAATCTAAATTTTATATGTGCAATTTGATCTGACTGTAAACAACAGTGGATTTTAATTAAAGTACAGCATTATTGTTTGTGTGTGCTTTTATTGATTTCAGCTTTCAAGATAGCAATGATGTCAAACTAGCATCAGAAGCTACTAAACTAGGAAGCCCGGATATCACAGGTGATACATCACAGGAAATTCAGCTTTCAGAGCGTCCAGTTTCAAGAACTAGAAGCAAAGACAGACAACTTGAAGAACCTAGAGAAACAACAGTATGTTGGGGTTTTTTTTGTGCTTTTCTGCTTTATTTAAAGCTTCCTCTTTATTACTCAAAATATTTGTGTAGATCAAAGCTATTCTTTGATTGTGTGGGGTTTCTTGTAGCCTTGTTTTGACATTAGATGCAAAAAAAGGCAAGAAACCTGAGATACTTCCAGAATCTAAATATTACCAGTTTTCATTAGCTTTAATGGGCTGTTACACTGCCTTATCTCACAGGCAATTTATAAAGCTGAACAGGTTATTTATTCAAAATTGAGGCAGTGCAATATCAGTAATAAAACGTGACATGTTGCCTTGGAGCCAGTTTTTTCTGCTCCATGCTTACCAAAGAATGTTGGAATCTGAGCAGGATAAGCGTAGGGTTCTTTCTGATGCCTCAGAACAGAAACCTGACTAAACTTTTGCTTGCTGATCCTGGCTGGTTTGAGATATTCCAGGAAACATAGAACAAACTGAAACAAGATTGAGTTGTCTTGTTCAGATACGTTCTAATCGGATCCAGCAGTTTAGAAACTTCTTGAGATTTCATGTAGCTTCTTTCATAGACCTTATGCTCGTGATTTCATGTTTAGTAGCCTTTTCAGGTCTGCAGCAGCACACTGAAACTTCCTAACTTTAATTCACATAATATAAAAGTGCATTCTTTGGATTGTTTTAAGTCTAATGCCTGAAGGCTAAACTATTATTTTATAATATCATTTTTCCTCTCTTCAGCAGTAGATTCAGGATAAAGAGTGCTTATCTTACATTTCAGCTTACATAGGCTGTTTCCCCTGGTCATAATTCTGTCCTTGCACCATTGCATCATTTTTGGAAATTAATATATGGTTTGAAAACTTGTTTTTGGGAATAAATTACTTTTAAATCACTTTTTAAATAAATCACTTTTTAAGACAAAGAAGTATCTTACAGCTAAGCTCTACAGAGAAAGATTAGGAAATTCTAAGTCTTAGCATCTCCCTGAAGTGGTGAGCAAATAATTTCTGTTTTCACCTTTTAGATTCTATTTACTGAAACAATGGCTTCATCTGAGTGGAAAATTAATTACTTTCAGCCTTCACAAAATCTAAATGCCTGTAGTTGGAAATGTTGGAATGATGCAGTATCATGATGCATTGTAGTTGGAATAATTTATAAACATAAATGAACTGAAAAATGTATGTTTGTTCATTCAATGAATGAGCTCTGCATACATCACCTTATCATAGTGGCCTTAGCAGCCAGAATAACCAAACTCTCTGGCTGATTAACTGTGGCTTTTTGACATGAGAAAATGGTGAGTACTCCACAGAATAGACTATTTCAGAAGGTCTTTAAGGAAAATTTTTATTGTGTTGGCCTGCTGTAGCAGATTTTCTTTAAAAATTAGAAATAGCCAACTAGTGGTGTAGAATGCAATTTTATCAATATAATTAAAGAATTGAATCAATTAGACAATAGGCTTTTATTTTAATTCGGTAGATAGCCTCCATGGAAGCTTTATTGTAGCTGTGATTAGTTTGCTGTTGTCTCATTTTTTTTCATTTTCAGAGTTACCATCAGTGTTATGTAGGAAACTGATTTAAAAACTAGACCTGGAGGCTAATCCTAACTGTTACTGCCCAAAGAATCTGTTTTCAGCTTCATTCAGTTAAGAAAACAAACTGATTTTCTTCATGTTTCTGCCTGTTCTTACCTTATAGCAGAGTTCTTGCATGCTTATTTCTTGATTTCTAAAATACTTTTAAAATCTTACTTAGAACGCAGACACATGTGGTTTACATAAACCAGAGGAAAAGCAGAATGCATCAGAAAGTGATTCTCAGTCTCAACTAATGTAAGTAGAGTTATTTTTTTACCTCATGGGTTACTTGAGCTAAACCTTCATTTGGCTATATTTCCATTTCAGCTGTTTAGGCTGGACCAGATGACTATTTTTGTATTTAAGAAAGTATTTTTGATAGAAATTTTGATTGCTGAGGACTGATTAATGCTTCAGCTAAGACATGCATGGTATTGAATATATACTAGAAAGAAGGCTTAACAGAGCTTATAGAGAGCTAGTTCCTCTACAGTCAGCAACAGTGAGATTTCTCTGAAGAAGTGTTTCTGTTTTGTGAGTGAACCTTTGTTCTGAAAGTTGATCTTGTAAAGAGCTTCACTGTATGCTTTGAATATGAAATATGGCCATCATAGAGTATTTGTTATGTACATCATGTGTGTGATGTGTTCAGACCCTCCTAATTGGAAGATGTTGCTCTCTGGAATTTTTTAAGTTGAGATGCACCTTTCCCCACTGCCTGTCATGACTGCAGTCCATTGTCAAGCTAAGCTTTTAACTATTTCTTACTTTTATTTCTGTAACTGATCAGTGGTGTTTAAACAACTGTGTCTAAAATTTCCATTCTATGTGATAGAGGCTTAATAATCTACCAGCGTATGTATGATACAATTCTTTAAAGTTGGTTAAGGGCTGGTCTACGAAATCATGGTAACTTAACAGCCCTTTTAAATATTCAAGTTTTGCCCTTCTGTCATTGCCTTTCTGAAGGGCAGCTCAACATCATGGTAAAGAATGTCAGTTTTATCTTTCCTGTGCTGAGAACAATGTAAGAAAAGATAACAGTAAACAGTCTGAAGATTATCAGTAATATTTAGGGCTCTGGCAAGTTGTGTCTAAATCTTAAGACTCTGTTGTGGTGGTTAGGGATAAAGAAATTGATTACCTGTATGCCTATCCTGGTTCCATCTGGGACAGAATTGATTTTCTTCATAGTGTCTGGTATGATGCTGTGCTTTGACTTTAGGAGGAAAAACAGTGCTGATAACACTGATGTTTTTGTTGTTGCTAAACAGGGCTGCACAGAGCCAAGAATGTTTCAGCTTCTTAGCTTTTCGTGCTGTCCTGCCAGTGAAGGGGCTGGGAGGACACAAGAAGCTGGGAGGGGACAGAACCAAGACAACTGACCTGAACTGCCCAAAGGGGTGTTCTGTGGGTGCCCAACATTTTGGCTTGTCTGGGCTACACTGAGTTAAGATGAATTACTTGTTATGGGCTGCATACACAAAGGCTGCTCTGAAAGTAATACCTCCTATTTATTTTCATGGAAACAACAGTGGATAAAAAGTGAACAATAATAACACTATTTGATAGAACAAATTCTCAGCTACGAAGCACTATTTTTTCAGCATAGCTATCGCCATTAGCTGTACATTATCAGCAGCAATGAACTAGAGCTTGCTTGCCATGCTTGTAGAAATCTGCAGAGGTGATCCACTGTCACTATCACCACTGCTGAAAAGCACCATCCATCCACAACCACACTGTGCCCATGTCCGCCGGGTGGTCTCCATAAACGTTCATCAAACACTGATGGATGTCAGTGGATGCTGTTTTTCTCTGCATGGAGGAATTCAGTTCCAGACCTCTGCTTCATCTGCTTTTCTGTGTCAGACACCATTCTGCCAGACTGCCCCTCTGCTGCCATCTTTCAAGTGGCAATAAAATGGCATGGGAACTGGCGGGAAGGTTCAGCCTCCAGAGCCATACTACCAACATCAGTTTCTGACATAGTGGGCCAACACAATAAAACAGGAGGTGTTACTCTTGGAGTAGCCTTCAAAAATTATATGACATAGTTAACGTATATAAGTAACAATTTAATTTTTAATATTTTTTATTTTAGAAAGAGGGCAACAAAAACACAAAACTACTGGGTTATTTGAGCTTATCTTTTTGGAAACTGATGCATCAGTGTCTGGTTCTCTCTAATAATAATATGAACTACCTCTTCTTATGTCTTAAGGAAAAGTGAAAAGCCAGCAGAGAGGAGGCGCTTGCAAAAACCTAAACCCAATATAATGAAGTTATCTGGTAAGAAAGAAGCAGTAAACCATGAGAAAATGGAGGCTGAGACTTCCTCTCCAAAACTTGTGAATACTACTGAAAAGGTCAGGAGGAAGAATTTTTCTTAATATGCTAGGGACTTGTATCAGTTCTGGTCAATGCTTATCCTCTGTATAAGCTACTGTGTAATATGTAGTGTTGTGAAAACTGCCTCTCAGGTATCTGTGCACTCATCCAAGAGTAACATTTCATGCTGTGCTTGCTTTTGTCAAGATAGGATTAATATTGTACATAATGGCCCAAGTGGTGCTGTGTTTTGGTTTCGTAATGACGATAGTGTGGGTAGCACACAGATGTTTCAGTTGCTGTTGAGCACTGCTTGTACAGAGCCAAGGTCTTTTCCATTTCTCGTACTGTGCTGTCAGCAAGGAGGCTGGATGTGCCCAAGAAGCTGGGAAGGAACAGATAGTACCAAGTCACCAGACAGTTATACCAAGTAGTGCTGGAAGGCTGTGAGTTTGCTAAGGCTGCCATTGCAGAGGAACTGACTGTGGTGGTCAACAATTGTATTTTGCATTCCTTGGTTCTTTCCTTTTGTTTAATTTTTCTTTTTATTAAGAAATTGCCTTCATGTCAACCCATTTCCTAACTTTTGCTCTTCTGAATCTCTTCCCCTCCATACCTCTGGGAGGGAAGTGAGCAAGAGTCTGTGTTGTGCCTAGCTGCCCACTGGAGTTAAACTGCAACATTTGCCTTAATTCTAGTGCTCTGAGGAAGACAGTGGTGGAAACAGAAGTGAAATCACAGAAGCAGAAAGCATGGATTTGGGTACTCCTTCTGAGTAAGTATTGAGATTGCTTTTCTGGTCATCACTAACTGTCTGTAATTGTTAATTTGTTTTGCATAATGCTGTTAGAAAAACCACAACACTAATAATTAATATGGATCTTAAGATTTGACTGGAATTTTCATGGATGATTCCAGTAATGGTTCTGTAGTAGAAGATATGTGTTTTTTCTGGGAAACTGTGGTTAGTACTACTTCTATGAAGTACAGCTTGGAATTTGGGGGGGGGGGAAGTGATAACAATGGCTTTGCCCACAGCCCATCTGCCAGCTGTTTCTGATGCTTGGAGAAGCAGAAATGGCACACAGTCCTCACCAGTGTGATTACTTCATATATTTTCAACATCCAGATGAATGGAGTTTCCATGCTCTAAATACTAAACAATGTTTGGTACTTACATGAAAGAACTTGCAAAATGTGTGCGAATGTTTCCAAAGGTAACTCAATGTAATATTTACTCCCAAGTGTAGAAAGCTGTATGAGTCGTTGGACATTTGGCTTGAATATTATGGAGTAAATGTCATTATTGTGAATCCTTTGTGCAGAGAGCCTGAGAAAACTGTGTTTGCAGTAGCAAGAATTAGAGGAAATCGACAGAGATTTAAGCCTAATCTTACAAGGGCATCTGGAAGAAAAGAGCATGAAAACAACACAGAAAATGATAAGATGTCCCATCCAGAGTCTAAGGAAGAAACTGAAAAGGTATTGATAATGTAAGATAACTGGAAATAACATGTTAGTTAAAAAACTGTTGGATGCAACAGCAATGTTCTCTTTTTATTTCCTGAGTGTGACCAGGAATTAGCACTTACTTAACCATCACTGCTTCTATGATGTTGTGTAGAGATCTCAGCTTAGGTGAAGGCTTGTTGCACAAATGTTAGATGTCAGTCTCTCATGCCATGCAGCAAACACATCTTTGGTTTTTTGAACTAGATTTTACAGCACCTTTCTGGCTATGTGATACTGCATAAATGATTGCATCTGTCATGAGCAGCCTGTTTTGTATCTTGTCATGGATAGTTACCTAGTCTGTTAGGTAATGCTGCACTTGATAAATACAAAGGAGTTAATGTCTTAATATTCTATTTCTACTCAGAATACTGACCAAAACACTAAGTTTGATGTTACCAGTGGAGAGGCTGCAGAAAAAGATGATAAAGTCTTGGAGATGGTGTCTCAGTAAGTATTGGGATAAAAAAAAGATGCTGCTTTCTTGCAATTGGCTACCCTCACATCTGGTAATGTTACACAGCATAGCAGTTACACAGAATCACAGAAAATCGGTATCTTCTAAATCTTGCAGTTCTTAAAACAGAAATTTCTTAAGCAGCTTTTGCAGTGAGATAGAAATTCAGAGAACAGTAACATTGATTCATTTATTCCATGCGTGAAATAAAGAAGTTAGCTGTTTTTAGTTTTAAAGGAGTGCTTTTAAATGAATCAGTCCCCATGATGAGTGCGAAAAATTAGCTAGTCCCTTGCAAACTAAAGCAAGCTTTCTCTAATAGCTGTAATATTGACATACCATAATTTCAGTGGTGAAAAGCATTGAGTGTTTAAGCGACGGGAATAAATGTTTGTATTCAAAGCATAGTTAAGCATTTAAGTGTTGGCATCAGGAGAAAAAAAACATTCCAGTATGGATAGTTTATTGTGTATTTTAATTAATATTAAATAAATAACACTTAACAAATAAAGTGTTTCCTGTGTTTATGTTCAGTAGAGAAGTGACAGATGTGGTGTGACAGGAGAAATGTATTTTACAGGAGAGTTAGTTAAAAAGAAACGCATTGTCTTTTTACTTAATCCTTTTAGAGAGGGTGAAGGATGAGCATACAAGGTTTGATCAGGCATAAAAATACTTGAACAGTTAGTTCTGTCATTATCTTTCTTGCTGTATAATGTAGCTCTCAATGTGAAAGCATAGAAGAATGTGGTACTTGTGGATACATCTGATATTTACACGTCAGTAAGATTATTAAGTCATATTTTTATTCTTTGAAAGTTTCTGATACCTTTCATAGCCTTCATTAAATTAGGTTCTTCTGCTTCTGTCATGGATATGAACATGAGAGCGCCATTGTGGGTTAGAAAAACATCTGTAGTGTAGTATGTGGAGAGAGAAAAGAACAGTGCACACATAAATTTTTATTTCTCAAGCACTTTTACAGTCTCCATGAACTTAGTAATGCATAGCTCTGCCTTATGGAACTGTATGTTATTTTTATTTCTTAAAAAAGAAATATTTATTTTCCTTAAGAGCCTTCCAATTTAAGATCCATAAGTACACAAGATGTATTATGTATTTTTCCAGGTCTAATGAAGCAGCTGGTTCACAAGAAGACAGCAAAAAGAGTGTGCTGAAACCAGCACCTTTGAAAAGAGGCCGAGTGCAGAAACCAAAACCAAATCTAGGAAGATCTGTTGCATGGAAAAAAGACCACAGACATGAAAAAGATCCTGAAGAGGAGAAGGTTGAAGGTGGAGAAGCAGAAGGACATGGAATACACCAGGTGAATGAAAGCAATGATTCATGCTGCAAAAATGTAAGTTTCTCAGACAGCTACAAAGACTGGGCCTTAGTAATAAAGGTGTAGGTATATGCCATTTAATTTGTAAGCATAGCAGTTGTGTATCTTTTTCTCTCCAGTTAGATACAATTTTCTAATGCTTGTACTTAGATTCTCCTTTCTGTGGAGACAGAGATTATACTTCACTTTGTTTTCCTTATTGGTGATACCAGATTTGAAAAGAGAAGTGCTGAATAGAGAGGTTAATGTTGCAAAAAAACGACAATTGCAGATGGAATGTATGCAGCAAAATAACAAATCTTTATCTTTAAAGTATTCAGTAATTTTAGCTGATGAACAAGAAAAAATAACTTAATTTTTGAGGTTTTTTAATAAGAGAGTGATTAAAGTAAACATTTTTCCTTCCAAAGAAGAGATTGGCCAAATCTTTTTTTCTTAATAGAGTGAAACTTATATTCCTCTTAGGATATGGTTGGTGCTCCCAAGAAAAGTCCACAGAAGCTAAAAGCTGTGGAAAATGAAAAAGGACCTTCAGATGTCTTGAAAGATGTTTCAGATTTCAATACAGGGTAAGGTTAATTTCTAAGTGGACAGATGGGGTAGTTCAAAACCATCAGTATCTCCAGACACACCACACTTGAGCATTGAACTCTAGAGCTAAGTATCTTGTTACAAATATAAAGCTTGCTTTTAATCAAGACAATACTAAACCTAAACAACAAACAAACAAAAAAACAAAATCCAGAAGCTCTGTGGGACTGATCTTCATGATGAACCTCGTTTTCAAATAAATCTCTAAGGGATACTCAGTTCCTGTGGTTATCTTCTCCATGTTGGTCCTAACAGCATAAGCATCATAAAATGTTTATGTAAGTTCCTCAGTATAGGGTTGGTTTCCTATAAAACCATGAGTGTGCAGTCTTTAGGCTTGTCTGGAATGTATCACATGAAGAGAAATTGTCCTGGGCTCATATTAAATACATAGGTCAGCCTGAAAGTAATGCCTTCTTTTTATTCCTAGCTACAAAGAGCACAACAGCACTATTTGATAGAGTAAATTCTGAGTCACAAAACACTGTTTTTCAACACCACCATTAGCAATACATTCTCATCATCAATGAACAAGAGCCTTCGTCCCATGCTTGTAAAAATCTGCACCAGCAGAAGTGGCCCACTGTTGCTACTGCTGAAGCACGTCACCCACTGCCTCTGTATGTTTTGTCTCCATGAATGTTCAGCAGGTGTTGAGGAATGTCAATGGGTGCAGTTTTTTCTGCATGAAGGAATTCAGTGACACACCATTCCTCATCCACACTTCCATGTCAGACACCATTTTGTCAGACTGCCACTCTGCTGCCATCTGTCAAAGAGCCAAAAATCTTAACAGAATATTGGTGGAAAGGTTGGTTCCACCAACATTCGCCTCTGATGTCGTAGGCCAACATAATGAAACAAGAGGCATTCCTTTCAGAGCAGACTTCATATGATGTTTGTCAGAGATTTTGGATCCCCGTGCTCTGGTTTTGGCTTGGACAGTGCCAATCACACCTTGATGTTGGGTGGTGGCTGAGCAATGGGTGTGCAGGGGGCCAGGCTGGGCTGCTTGATGGGGAAGAGCCATCACTGTGATGGTGCAGGGCAGGAAGAAGCCACAGGATGTGCTGAGCGGAGCCAAGCCGTACACAGCCCACAAGCCACAGCTTGGACATATCTGATAAGTTGTCCTTTGGATTATGAAAAAAGTGAATGAATAAGAATTTTTAAAATGCTGTAGGTCTCTTTCGTAGTTCTAGAAATTATTAGCTAGGTAAAGGATTTGGTAAAATGTTCACAGTCCTCCTGGATGTGACTAGAAATTGCAGTTGTTTTGAAATTGCTTCTTTTTTCTTACATTTGCTGACCTACTTGCAAGTTACAGGTTCTTGATGATGTTCAATGTGCTTTTGGTTGGACCTTTTCATAATGTCCATTACTTTGTTCTTGTTCTAGCTACTGCAGAAAATGAAGTACAGTTTTCTAGCTACTGCCAAAAATTGTATACAAGTGTGTGAAATACGATTTGGAGAATTCACATTGCCTCATGCCATCAACTGTTTGTTTTTTCAGGGAGCCTGGTCCTGAGAACCAAGAGGACAAAACTGTTATTTCTTCAGTTCAGTTACTGAGGAGTCGGTTCCATAGACCAAAGCCCAATTTCAGAACAACTAGTAGAAAAGAAGTGATGGATATAAAGAAAGGTGTATCACAAGAGGATGCCAACAAGAAAGAAAGTTTGATGCAGAGCAGTCATGAATGTTGCATCCTTCTTGATACAAATGTAAGGCTTTTTTTTTTTCTCCCCTCAGTTGGATTTCAGCTGATGAGTTTGTGGAACTACGAAAAACATTTGATGATTTAAAGAAATGAGAGATTAATCTTTTTAGAAACAATCCATTTTTCAAAAGCTATGATCTTCTGTGTGGAAACTCTTGTACTTTACAGTTGTTTCTACCCTGAGGTGGACTTCGTGAAATGACAGTGAAGAAATAAAAGTACTGAAAACAGATAACAAAGAAGAAACCTACATTTCGAGGTGTTTAGTTAAAGAAAGAAATACTAATTTTTCTTGGAAAGCCTAAGAAATTATTAGTGGACAATTAAAAGGAGATGGCCTTTTTGGACAGGAAACACTTTGGGGAGTGATTAATACTGAGCTTTGTGACATAAAAATATCTCCTTTTTGGGTTTAGTACCGTGACTTTTTCTTGCTCATATTTTTTTTCCTATTTTACAGAAAGCAGAAAATTGTGACGTTCTGCAGTCATTGGAATCCTTAGGAAAAGAAAAGTCAGTTGGCCCTCAGGATGCTTCTGAGAGCCCAAGTTTTAAGCCCCCAGATACACTTTCCGAATCAGAGTATGGCAAATCGGAGACTTGTCTACCTGTAAATAACCAAAATGACACCTCAAGTATTAATGCTGGGTAAGGGTCTAGCTGCAATTATACTTTGACTAACAACGAAGGCATTTTAAGAGGAAACCATTCTGCTAGTGGATTTCCAATTGGTGAAGAAAGTCTAATAAAAATACTGAATGTTACTTATTATAGTTTTAACGTTAACTGTATTAAAGCTCTAGTTACTGTTAAGCTAAGCATCAAATTAATGAATGTTCATTTTAGGTTTGGTCTGTAAGAGATCTAGCTTCAACTCCCCTGCCAAAGACAGGGACACCTCACATTAGATCAGATTGTTCAAAGCTGCCAAACAAGCTGGCCTTGAACACCTCTAGCTATGGGGTACCCACAACTCTGGGCAGCCTTTGCCCAGCACTCTGCCAGGCTTTTGTGAAGTCTTTCCCTGTTTATTATAAGCCCACTTTAAATGTTGAAGTGATTCAATGAGGTCTCCCCCAGCCTTCTCTTTTGCAGGCCAAATGAACCCAGTTCTCTGTCTTTGCACAGGAGAGATTTTTCTGGCTCTGATCATTTTTGTGGCACTCTTCTGTACCTTCTCTAATGGATCTACATCTTTCTTGTGCTGAGGACCCCAGAACTGGATGCAGTACTCCACATGGGGTCTCCTAAAAGCTGAGTAGGTGGGAAGAAACTCCTCCCCCATCCTATTGGCTTCTTTTTGATGTAGACCAGAATATAATTGCCTCTGGGCTGCAAGTGCACATTGCTGCAAGTGCAGCTCATATCCAGTTTTTCATCTCTTAAGCCCTTATCCGCAGTGCTGCTCTCATTCAGGTCATCCTTCCAGTCTTTGCAGGTTCACATGGGAGATTCACATGGGCTGGCATCTTGTGGATTGTCTAAATGGCATCTCTTCCATCAATTCAATTTCACCACTCAGTTTAATGTCATCCACAGACTCGCTGAGGATACACTCAACCCTCCTGACTCCCATTAATGAAGATATTAAATGGTATTACTCTCAGTACGGACACTATTTGCTACAGCTTTCCATTTGAACATGGAGCTGTTAACTGCAGTTATTTAGATGTGTCTATTCAGCCACTTCCTAATCCATCTAATGATCCACCCAATACATTCATATCTCTCCAATTGAGAAGCAAGAGTGTTGTGGGGGATCCGTCCTACCCCTGTTCCCCCTATTCCTTGATTTATTTTGTCCAGTGAGAAGGCAGTGATTATGGCATACTTCACTGACACTGATCAGGTGCACCAAAACACTTCATTAAATGTATTCTGAGCAAGGTGTTGCACTTACATCTATAATCATGTATTCTAAGCAAACTGTTAGCCTATGACTGATCAGTGTTCTGGGAGGTGGTAAATTAGGATGGAAAAGTTATATGACCTGATGTGTCCATTGCAGCATGAGGTCTGAGGGGGGGGCTCTTGCAAACGGGGGGGTCTCAGGCTGGCTGAAGGGAGCTCTGAAAGCTGTTCTTTAGTGTCCTGACTTTATATAACTTTTATGTGTGGTTTGCCATGATAAATGGGGGGAGTGGAATGAGGAGGGAAATCGGCTGTTACAAGGTATGCAAACAAAGATATTAGTAGGGATGTGAAAAATGCAAGAATTTACAGAAAAGCAGAGAATCTTCTGTTGGCTCCTTAAGATATCATTTTCAGTTCCCTTAAATGCCATGGATTGCTTATTTGTTAATCATCACATGGTTTTTATAGTCTCCACGTTTTTGCCAAAGGCAGCTCCTCTCTATTCCTTGACAACTTCCAGTCATAGCTCAGGCCTTTGACATGAATAATAGGTTGCACATCATTAGGTGTAGGTAATGCAAGTGGACTAACAGAGGCATAGCTGTGGCCTTATCTGGTCTGCATGGCTGGGGCAGTTCTTATTGTCAACTAGAGGACAGTTAATGGACCTGTGCCCTGTCGTGTTCTCCAGCCTTGCATGACCTCTCCCCTTTTCCAGCAGGCTATGCTTGGGCCCTACTCCAAAAGGGACCATATCAAAGGCCTTACAGAAATCAAGGTAGATGACATCGTTTGCTCTTCCCTTATCTACCAGTGGAGTCATTGCATTGTATAAGGCTCCCAGATTAGCTGAGCATGATTTGCCTTTTGAGAAGCAATGTTAGCTGTCTCTAATCAATCTCCCTGTACTCCATGTGCATTAACATAGCTTCCAGGAGGATCTGTTCCATGATCATACCTCACAGAGGTGAGGCGGACTGGTCAGGAGTTTGCAAGGTCTCCTCTTACACCCTTTTAAAAAAAAAATGTAAGTAATGTTTCCTCTTTTTTCAGTCACTGAGGACTTAGTGCCATGATTTTTCAAGTTTGGTGGTGATTGGCTCAGATACTTCCTCTGGCAGTTCCTTTAGGGTCATAGGATGCATTCATTCCCCATGGACTTGAGTACTTTCAGGTTCCTTGTGTAAACTCAGACCTGATCTTCTCATAAGATAGGTAGGATTTCATACTCCCAGACCCTGCCTTGAGATTCGGGGACTTGGGAGATGTAGGAAGAGCAGTTGTTGAAAACTGAGATAAAGTTGTACCTCAGTGTTTTCCATGCTGATGGTTGCAGGTGTCCTTGTCTCATTCAAGGGGCTGCAGTTTCTTTTGTCTTCCTTTACAGATGCATGTACTCATTAGAATCTCTTCCCAGGTCAGCTTAACTTTTCTGATCCCATTCCTACGCTTCTGTCAGTATCCCATTATTCTTCCCAGGATGTGAGTCTCTACTTCCACTGTCTGTGCATTTCCTCTTACATTTCAGTTTAACTGGGAGGTCCTGGCTCAGCTATGCTTGTCTCCTGCCTTCTTTGCCCACTGTCTTGCACATGGGAATCAAGAGTTCTTGTGCTCCAAGAAAATATCTTTAAATATCTGCTGGCTCTCTTCTTTTTCTGTGACGGCTGTTTTCAAGAGAATCTCATCCACTAGTCCCTTAAAAACTTGGAATTTCACTTCCTTAAAATACAGGGTCCTGACTGCATAGCTCAGCTAAGATCATGAACCAGCAGTTGATCACTGCATCTTCTCTGTTTGGACTTTCCTACCACATGAACTACGAAGTTATCCTCTGTATACTGCAAGGGTCTCCTCGACTGCCTGCAGCTGCTTTATCACTTTTCCAGTAGATGTCAGGGTGGTTAAAATCACCTGGCAGCATCAGGGGTTTGAAGAACTCTTCATCAGCACTCTCCATCTGGTAGTAAACACCAACCACATATTTTCCTTTGTTGATTTGGTCTCTAATTTTCACCCATATTATGTATTGCTGTTTTTTCAAGGACAGCACTAGTTGAAATCAATTTTATTTTTTTTTTTTTGTAAATAGAGGGCAATTCTTCTACCTTTCTTGCCTGTTTCTTCTCAACGGTTTATAGCCACTGATCACAATGCTTTAGGTGTGATTCGTACCACAAAGGCATGAAACAAACAGGATTTCACGACAGTGATCTGACCATATATTTTCTGCTCCACAGTGGCTGCTGGCTCCTGGTTGTTACCCATGCTACATGCATTGGTAAGGAGACACTTCAACTGGGCTGTCAAATACCTCACTTTTTAGGTGGAACCTTTTTGGAGGGCCAGAGGCGTTCATCCATTCTATTTTAGGATCACTTTTCCATCTTGTTATTTGTGAGCATTCAGGAGTCATTAAGAATTATTTCTGTTATGGAAGTAGTTAGGAGACAAACGGCTATACATATTTGCTGAAACAAAGATTTGTTTGCATAATTTAACATTCAGCATAACTTTGCATTTGTGTAATGTCTTTCAAAAAGTAAGCTGTGTCTTATATTATACATACAGTGAACCTGTGCTTTTCGATGACATGCTTTTGTATTAAATTTGATTTTGTTTCTGGTTGTGTTAGCATCAATAGAACAATCACAACTCAAGGTGAAGGTAAACAAGCACCTCTTCAACCTGTCCAATTAGTGAGGAGTGGATTCCACAAGTACAAGCCCAACTTGGGAAAAGGTTTTAGAAGAAAAGAATTGCAAATACCAGAAAATAATGAGGATAAAAAATCTGAAGCAGACAACTTGGAAGTGCAAAAAACTGAGTCTGCTCATCATGTGTCTGCCATTGTAAGTCTACTGGGAATAGCTACTTCGCCTTCAAAAATGTGATTCCAAGTTACATGTTCTGTAATACGCAGTTATATTAGAAAATTTAACTTTCATTCCCTGAAGCAGAGACACCATCTGCTATGAAAGAAATCCCACAAACCCTTGAATGTTGAGATATTGCAGGTATGAAATTAGTGAAGTCTACAACTTGTAGTATTAATGTCTTCTGGAAAATGAGGATCTAGTTTTGATTGGGTTGCATGACACATAAAAGGATTATGTACGTTTAAGTAACTAGAATGCAAGTTTGTTTTATATTGCAATACCTAACGATAGGCATTCAGCTCATTTTTTTCTCTCCTGCTTGAAGTCTGTGTTGGAGAATCCAGAAAGTGTCAAGAGAAGACGTAGGATAGTCTATTTTTCTGTAAGAGTTAAAGTCTTCTTTGTGTTTTTATAAGTGAACTTCTGTTTTATAACCTTGCTTGATTGTCCTTTTTTCATTCTGTTGGATAATACTTCTATTTTATTGCAAATCAAAGGGTAAAAGTGAAGCGGCACTGCATGAAGGAAATGTGCTGAGCAATGAGGAGCAGGCACAGGAAGAGGTGCCTCGGGTCCCCTGTATTTCTGAAAACCTACTGTGTGAACAAATCAGGTAGGGTCAGAGTGTAGCAAAATCATGTATGAAGAGTTTTCCTGTGGTACATAAAGATTTGTCTTTGAATTCTTTTCCTTTTATTTGTATTTCTCTGATTCTTTGATTTCAGTGCCTGTAGGCAGCTTCATTCCATGTTTCCAGTGCACACTTGTTAGTTAAGGTGAACTACTGTTGGTTTAGTTTTGGCTCTGTTGTTTTTTGTTTGTTTTAAATAGTGATACACTATTTGTCTGCAGCAGAGGTTTTTGAGTTGTTTGCTCTGAGCTGTGCCAGTTCTTAGATATTACATCAAAAATCTGTGCTGAACACCTGGAGAATTCACTGAGAATTGCAGCCGCTACCATTGAACCAGGGATCGGTGCATTAGTTTCACAAAAAGAAGGTCCAGTATCCCAGTAGTTCTGTTTTGTTCTATTTTTTGTTGCAATAAAACGTTAAAATATTAAAATAAGGGTTTTTTTTTTTTTTTTTTTTTCTTTTGCTTAAGCACATGAAATGTATTGCATGTGTTATGAAGGCTGCTCCAGAAGTAATGCTTCCTGTTCTGTTCTGTTGGGCCATGGTGTCACAGATGCATGTCAGTGGCGTGGCAGTAGAGATTGAACCTTCCCACCAGTGTTTCGTTCCATGTTGTTGCTGTGCAACAGATGGCAGCAGTGGGACAGTCTGACAGAATGGTGTCTGACATAAAGTGCGAATGAAGCTAAGGAATGGAATTGAATTTCTGCATGTAGAAAAAATCTGCAGCCATTGACATTCATCAACACATACTGAATGTTTATGGAGACCACACAGTAGATGTGAGCACAGTGATGGTGATGGTGTGTCTGTACAGCAGTATTACTGACACCTCTGTGCAGTTTTTTGTGAGCATGCAGGATCTTCTTCATCACTAGTGAAAATGTGTGACTAATGGTGGTGACTGAGCTGAAAAATAGTGAATTGTAGATTAGGATTTGTCCCATCAAGTAGTGTTCTTGTGCACTTTGTAGCAGTTGGTAGTTTCTTGGGAAATAAATAGGAGGCATTACTTTCAGGGCAACATATGCAGCCTGAGACAATACCTGTTCACTCAGTGCAGCCCAGGCAAGCTGTGAGACTGGGCAGCTAGGTACCAGCCCATTTCTGCAGCCTGATCAGGTCCCTCTGGATGGCAGTGTGAGCATCTAGCATATTGGTGAGTCCTCTTAGTTTCTTGTCATCTGCAGTTTTGCTGAGGGTAGGCTCTTCTGCTTCATCCTGATCATTTATGAGACAATTAGGAGGACTGGAGCCAGTATTGATCCCTGAAGCCAGTAGGTCTTTTGTAACTAGCTTTTGTGACGCTGATCTGACTCTTGTTTTGTTTAAGTGAATAAATAAATACACGGAAGACTTGAATTCATTTCTAACTGTATTTTGTGGTGCCTGAAAAGTAAAAGTTAAAAAATATTTTTTTCTAGGTCTAATGAAAAATTAAATTCTGGAGAAGAGAGTAATCAATGTGATACAAAACCTTCACAGCAAGCAAGGGTATCTGCCAGGAACCCAAAGCCAAACCTAACAAGAGCTCATAGAAAAAGGGGTCATTCTGAAGAAGATAGAAACAGGAGAGACGAAGACAGTGCTGAGACTAGAAATACAGAAGAGCATTTGTTAGAAAAAACAGGTGTATCAGTGGTAAGTGCTCATCATTTTGAGCCTGTATGTACTTCAGTTCTTGTGTTTAGCTTCTTAGAACTCATAGATGACATAAAAATCCAGTATGTAAATATAAATGGTTAAGGTGATGCTTTCCTTTTCTTTATGCTTCACAATTGGAAATAATGCTGAGTTAACTTAGGAAATATTTAATGTAAGGTGTGGACTAAAGTTTTACAATGTACGTGCAGAAATCTGGATTACCCAGCCTGTGGTAGGAGAATTGAAACATAATCATCCTTGAGGTCCCTTCCAAACCAAGCCATTCTTTGATTCAGTGATTATCATATGCATGCTAATACCATTGCCATTGAATTTAATGTTTGTTATCCATTGAACAATGGATAGTAAGGTAATATCCCATTTGTAATATCCAATACTACCTACAACTCAAATTTTCTAGAAGTATGGATCAATTTAATCAAATTAAGTTGATATGCATGTGAGTAAAGATCAGACTTTTTCTGCTTCAACTTCTTCAGCAGTCCTGAGCAATCTGATACTGATTCTTATTCTGTCAAAAGTTGTGGCATATAAAGTGTTTTTTTGGGTTTTTTTTTGATGGTCCTTGTTTTTGTGATGGATTACTAAAATCTTTCAGGTTTTTTAGCTAAGTACCCGTAGTTGGTGGAAATAATGCTTACTGAATTTTTAAGTGGAATTGCATTTCTCTAAAATGACAGTTCTATTCCTTTCCAAGCAGATTTTTTTGTATGAAAAGATACGGGTAGGAACTTTATGCCAGTAAGTAATGTATATGAGCAAAATTTGAGGCTCCTTGAACCTCTAGAAAAAAAATGAAGGCCTTTGTAATGGTCCCACATTACTTTCCTATCTCTAAATTGGAAAGATAGAGATTTGAAGGGTGGGCTATTCAGTAGATGAGGAACTGGTTGGATGGTAGCAGCAAGAGTGTTGTGGGCAATGGCTCCATATCCAGGTAGAGGCTGGTTCTGAATGGTTTCCCTCAAGATTCCATGTTGGCACCAGTGCTTTTCAGCATTTTTATCAATGACCTGGATAGTAAGATTGAATGCACCCTCAGCAAGTTTGCTGATGATTCTGAGTGCTGCAGTTGATACGAGGAATGCAACTGAACGTGCTCAAGAACTTCAAAATTTCTTCTCCAAATACTTTTATTACTAAAATGAGTTTAAAAATGTACTTAATGTGATAGCAATTGTCTCTTCTATTCAGGAAAACTCCAGTAACACAGAAGAAGCAGCTTCCTTCACAGAGTCTACAAGAAAACATGATTTTACGGACTCTGTTGAGAAACCATCCTATAAAAGAATCAGGCAGAATAGTCTTCAGTCTCCAGAGATACCATTAGAGAACGAGAGTCAAGTAGAACAAGAAGATTCTGAGCTTTCTGCACCTCAGCAAAAAAAATCAGACGATCAGATGAGGTAAAACAACTAATTTTAGTTTGCATGTTCAACTGATTGTTTCTGTTCTTAGACCTTAATAACTAGCCATAGTTCTGAAGAGTGTGTGTGTGAGAACACGTGCAGGATGTTAGCACTTCTGTCTTCCACCTGACCCATTCCAGATGCATGCAGATATCCCTATACCCTTTGTTTGCAGCTTCATAAACTGAACAGCCTGCACTCTCACCAGCCTACCCTGGGCTGCACTGTGGTCTCAGTAAAAGTTCCAGATTTTAAAAGGAGGACTTTAAAATACCCATACTGGGGACAAAGGGACTATGGGATTTATCTAAACAAACTGTGCTGAAAGTGCCCTTTGTTTGTACTTGGTTTCATTTTCCATTGGTTTCAGTTATCTATGGAAGCTATTTTAAGGGTGAAATTTGGAATTATTTTTGTTGCCAAGAGCAATTGTGACCATCTCGTTGAGGATGGAGATGGTAGCTAATTCAAAGAGATTGTGTGCTGAGAAACATGAGCAGATAATTAGTTCTCAGCTAACAGTTCTGGTTCCTAGGCATTAGTAAGATTAACTAAAATCTCATGGTTTCAGTTCTCTACTGTACTTTCAGCAGAGGAAAACTAGAGAAGTTCCTATGATTTAAAAAGCTTGCAAGTTTCACCTATCTCAAATGAAAGTTATTTCTAATAAAAAATTCCATATCTTGCAGATCTTATGATGCAGCTTTTCAGCACTCTGAAACTGCTTTCTGTATACTTAAAATCTTAATATACTTTCTGCATATGTGAAGATTTGGTTTTCAGATGGAGTAATATCTGAATGCATTTTTGCCAGTGTGTGTCAGGAAGTAACAGTATTGTATTCTTGATCACAGTGATCCTTTTCTCATTTTCTGTTCATTGAGTTTTGATTTGTGGTGTCTCTTTTTTAATATTTTTGATTGTATTAGACTTGATTATTATTTTTAACTTACTCATGTTATGTGCTCTTATTATGTGTTCTAAAAGACAATATAGGAGGTCATCAAAACAGATAGCATTACCAAAACATGGATTGGAGCTAAGAACTGGTTCATCTTCTGCCTCTGAATGTGAGGCTGATCCCTGTGAGACGGGGAATCAAAGACAAGAATTGAAATCAAGTTTTACTAGAGACAAAAGCATGAGAACTGCCCACAGAAAGAAACCTGTGAAGGAGCAGAGAAGTTCAAAAACAAGCAGCCTGGTGACCCTCTGGGCTTCTCAAGAAGATGAGGAGGAAGCAAATGACTTTGAGCCTGATGATGAAAATGAATGTTTTGCTCTAGAGGAAGTAAACAAAGCACCAGTGTTTGTTCCTGTAGGTCTTAGATCTCCTAAGCCTATTCCTGTTCAGATAGAGGAAACGATGGAAGAGGTATAATGTAGTTGTGTTCTGTGTACACGTTTGTTTTGTTTGTTTAAACAGATGCTTTTATTCTAATTGCAATTTCTATTGCTTGTTTTCTTTTCATCCCAGTTTAGTTCAATTCATTAAGAATAGTGTTGACAGTAGCAAGGATGTTTACTTGATACATGTACTTGGTTTCAAGTGAGACTACATCAGCCTGAGATCCAGGTAGTGTTATGAACTGTCAGTAGGTCTGCAGGGTGCTCACCAGGTAATTTATTTGGGACTGAATTTAGGCACAGCCTGACATGCTTACCGCATGTTTTGAGGCCTAGGATTGAGCAAATGGAGCATTTCAGTTCTACATTTGAATGTTAGGGAATGAGAGAGAAGTTTGTGTGTGTGGTTTCTGCCACTGCCGCGCCATCAGGGAATTTTAGGGGCGTGGTAGATTGACCCCAACCAGCAACAAGTCACCAACCCAGCTGCTTCCTCCTCACTCCCCTCTCTGGCAAGTCTGGGAATAAAAGTGAGAAAGTTGATATCAAGACAGTTCCATAGGCGATGTGAAAGCAAAGAGAAATGAGGAATTTATTCAGTACTTTCCACCAGCAGAGTGCTTCCTGAAGAGCAGGGCAAAGTTATGCAACCATAAGGGTTACTTGGGAAGACAGACACTGTCACAAACGCCTCATTCCTCCTCCTCCTATAGCTTCATCCTACCCATACTCCATGCAACCTTCACCCCCCTTCATTTCATAATATTTGTCATTCACTTGTTGTACACTATCTAGTGCATCCTTATTTAACCACAACCTCTTTTCTAGTCCTTCGATACATACATGGATAACATTCCCTTGGTCTGTGACTACCCCCATAAAATGTCCATCATATATCCACTGAGTTCATTTAGCCCATGACCTGTGTTCCATTTATTATGATGGTTGTCGAGGACAGTTGAAGTGGTGTGTTACATTGAATTTTTGATGCCAGAGCTGGCTCAGGCTGATCACTAGTACAATTTCTGGTTTCTCTGGAGGTTTGTCTTCTGTTCATGTGGTTCCTGTTATAGTACTTCTTGTAAAATAAAATGTAAATAATAGGTTAAGTTTAAATGTATATCTGTTGTAAGACCCAGCCCTGTATACCTTTAGTCCAGGCTGTAGAGTTTGACATAGCAGTAGACTCCACTCCTTCTCTATGCTCCAGTGCAATTCTTCCACAGTCTGGAGGTTCTTCAAGGGATATCCTGCTATATTTGGCATGGGCAGAGCCAAAGGCTGTGGTCCCTACATTTTGTCAACTGTTTTTTCAAAAGCTGTATGTTTTGCCTCTTCTGTGGACCACTTTTATAGCTAAGCGTACAGGCCTAATGTTCAACTGTGGTTTTAAACTAGAATTAGACTCAGAACTCTAAGACTATAGCGAGACTTAGTATCATCTCAATAAAACAAACACTAGAAAGGAAAGTGCCTCCTGCTCTCCTTTTGGTGTACTACTAGGCTGCTTCTATTCAACATCTTTATTAATGATCTTGATGAGGGGATTGAGTGCACCCTCAGTAAGTTTGCAGACAACACCAAACTGGGAGGGAGTGTTGGTCTGCCTGAGGGGAGAAAGGCACTACAGAGGGACCTGGATGGACTGGATCGATGGGCAATGTTAACTGTATGAGTTTCAGTAGCACCAAGTGTTGGGTCCTGCATGTTGGTCACAACAACCCCAGGCACCCCTACAGGCTCGGGGAGGAGTGGCTGGAAAGCTGCCTGATGGAAAGGGAGCTTGGTGTGCTGATGGACAGTGGGCTGAATATGAGCCAGCAGTGAGCCCAGGTGGCCAAGAAGGCCAATGGCATCCTGGCTTGTGTCAGGAATGGAGCGGTGAGCAGGACTGGGGAACTCATCCTGCCCTGCACTCGGCACTGGTGAGGCCTCACCTCGAGTGCTGTGTTCAGTTTTGGGCACCTCAGTACGGAAGGGACATGGAGGTGCTGGAGCAGGTCCAAAGAAGGGCAACAAGGCTGTGAAGGACTTGGAGAATGTGGCCTATGGGGAGAGACTGAAGGAACTGGGGCTGTTCAGTCTGGGGAAAAGGAGGCTGAGAGGAGACCTCATTGCTCTCTTCCAAAACCTGAAAGGTGCTTACAGCAGAGAAGGGTTGGTCACTTCTCACTGATGACAGATGACAACCTCAAGTTGCACCAGGGTAAGTTTAGGTTGGATATCAGGAAAAACTTCTTTTTGGAAGGGTTGTTAAGCACTGGAATAGGCTCCCCTGGGAAGTGACTGGTTGTGTTTAAAAACATCCTTGGATGTGGAGCTCAGGGATGTGATTTAGCAGAAGGTTGTTAGAGTTAGTTTAGTATGGTTAGGTTGTGGTTGGACTCAGTGATCTTTAAGGTCTTTTCCAACCTGAGTCTATGATTCTACTCTGTGATTCTGTGATTCATAGAGGGATCCCATTAAATGTTCGGTATCTGCTAAGCATGCAGTTTATTTGGAAAAAAAAAACAACGTATTTGGCAGATTTTCTGTCAGGGCTGATGAACTGAAATGCTTTCAAACTAATTTTTACAGCTGGATATATCTGTGAATATCCCAGATGTGCCAGTGGCTACTAATGCAGAAGGTCTTTCTCATGTATCTGTCCAGCCAGTCATACAGGAGGAGGAAAAAGGAAACACCTTACCAGCTGTAAGAATCTTTTTTTTTTTTTCGACATTGTACTCAGCACTGCCATCTTCTTTGTGCTTTGGGAACCATCTCACAGAAACTATTGATTATTATGGCATTCTTTTTCTGCTTGGGCATCCAGTTGATGAGGGAGACAAATACCCATTGTTTCCTCACCCTCCGTTTTTTCTTCACTTTCCTTTCTCTGTTATTTTATAGCAGATACAAAGCTATGGCCTCTGACTGGTTTCCAGGCCTGCTTGTGCTAGTATAGATATGGAAAACTGTAAAATACTGTCAGCGTGTAGTATAGTATTTTAAAGCCAGGGTGAACTGTAGGCAGAGAATTAACCAGTATGCGTTAGATTAAAATTGCAGACTGATTTTTATGTAAATCTCTGACATGTTTTTCTTTTTGTTTAAGGAAGCAACTGCGCATGAAAGTCCAGAAGCAGACAAAGGTAGATATGCATTTATCTTGTCTATGTCTTCCCCTTTAACATGCTACCAATTTGTGGTTACTCATGGATAAAATTTCAAAATTCATGTATCTTAGGAAAAAAATGCTCATGAGGTACTGGATTGTTTCATGTTTTTTGAAAAGGCTTAAACTATTTACATTCTTCTGTTTGCTATTAGGTAGGTGGACCAAGCATTGCAAAGTTTTGTTTCTTGGAGTGGGACTGCATTTTCTGAGTCCTATGCTGCAGTTATCTGTAGTGGGAGAGGAGGAAACTTTACAAACCACAGAATCATAGAATGGCTTGGTTGGAAAGAATCTTAAATATCATCTAATTCCAAATCCCAACTTACAGCTTACTTGATATGTCACAAAGTGATAAGAGTGGGCAGAGTCATAGCTTTGTCCCCTGTATGGTTTCTAACTGTACTGTGACCAGAAGAAAATACTCCTTCCATAGGAGATACGTATCAAACCCTTACAGATCTATTGCTTTTCAGGATTGCTTTCACTTGGGAATTTAAATACATTCTCAGTCTTTGTAAGTAGCACTTGATATTGGCAGGGTTACTGTCTTGGTTGAGGAAGGAAAGGCTACTGTCTTGCTTTGATTCATTTCAGTACAATAATTTTGGAGGATGGAAATGTTTAGTTTTACATGGCCAGTTAGTTAGGAAATAGAAGTTTAAACAGGAATATAGTTCAGTGCTACAGATTATGAATATCTGCATTTAAACACTTCCCCCCTTTCCATCTGTGGTGGCTTGGCTGGCCATGAGATGCATAACCAACTGCTCTGTCAGTTCTCTTCCTTAATAGGACAGTGGGAGAAAATAAGATGGAAAACCTCATGGGTTAAGATGTAGACAGAGAGATCACTTTACAAGACAGACTTGACTTGGTGAAAGTTTATTTTATTGCTAACTAAAAGTAGAGTTGAGTGGTGAGATGCAGAGAAGACTAAAACATCTCTTCCCCACCACTCTTCCCGTCCTGGCCTTTCCCGCACTCAACTCGATACCTTCACTCCTGGCTCCGTGCTAACCAGGAACAGAGGTAGAAGGAGCTGCAGTCAGTCCATACTACTTGACCACTGCCACACCTTCCTTCTCATGCTTTTCTACTGGTCTAGTATGTGGTCTTTCCTATGAGAAACAATTCTTCACGAACCAACTCCTCAACATAAGACTTCTCCACCATATGTCTTCCAGACTGCACTTCCTTCAGGGAGTATCATTCAGGGAATACTGAATTTAGTGGATGAGAATTGCCATCTGTCCATGAGTATCTTAATTCATGAATGGCAACAATTTAAAAAATACATTCTGCACTGCATGAATGATAACATCAAATGCTTTTTGAATGTGTGGGTAAATGAATTTTTTTGTAAGTGTACTTGTGATTTTTAACTTGTGTTTGAACAACTTTGTAGGAATTAGTGATGGAAGCACTGAAGCTGCCATGACTTTACTTGCAATGGGTGATCCAACATTCCAGTTAAAAGCAAGCACTGAAGGTATGATCTGATTTATGAGACAAAGTCTTCCTTGTGCATTCTGGATCCACCTAAGGAGGAACAGAGCAGTAGCTGCAGAACTTCTCTACATAGCAGGAGGGCAAGAGTCTTTTATGTGTTTGGTGCTGCTGAATTGTAGCACATACTTACACTAGGTGACTAGGCAATGCAGCTGGGATGGAAAAAGCAGAGCACCTTACTGATAGTACCAATTGGATCACTGTGTTTCTGAGAGCTAATTAAGGAAGGATATGTTTTAATTGATCTATGTTGGCTGCACAGATTGGACAAAAAAGAGGATCTGGGGTTAAATGGATGTAAGTAATCTTTCCAGGCCTTTAAATTGAAACATAGGTCTTTCCTTCTGACTAGCTGTAACCTTAAATTAACAGGCTTTTAGTCTAGTTTTTGGTAGATTTTCATATAGAATTTATCATCTACTTCCATTGCTTGAATATTAATTAACTTTTTAAATTCTGCTGTTGTGCTTTGTTTGCTACTGTAACTAGAATGGACATGCATGTTACCTGCACAAGATGAACTCAATGTGGCCAAAAGCCTTGTGAGCCAGGACGACTCAGATCAAAGCAGAGCTCCTAATCACTATGTCGTTTCTTCAGCAACTTCTGACAATGTCCCTTGCAAGGATGGAAGCAACATTAAAGTAGAAGACCGAAGCACTGGTGCAGGAACAGGTGTTGAAGAATATTCTGAGAAACATGAAACAGATGCCAGGTGAAATTACTTCAGTTAATTTATAGAGACAGATCATCTGACACTGCTTACTTTTGCAAGGCTCTCTCTGGATTTTTTTCTTGAATTGCAAGCAGTCTGGCTTTTGTGAAAATTCTTCAGCTTAGATAATTTTCTATGTAATATGGGACCCCCACCCTTTTCTTTTCTTTGTAATTTTTGAGGTGTTGGTATGTGATTTGAGAATGTCAAATTTATTCTTCACTCCAGAAGTGAATTTAAGTTTGAGAGTGGAGAATGATAGAAATTTTTTGGTATGAAATTGCTGCTAATCATTAAGATCATTTTCCCAAAGTATTTTATTGGTAACTGGGCCAAGGCAAATTGCTTAAGTGTCACTGCTACTGTGTTCTACTGTGTAGAACAAACGGATCTCAAGGAGCAGTGATCTTCTATCACTGTGTTCTTCAGTTTTACTCAAATATTCTTAAAAGTTAAAATAGCTTGATGGGACACTTTTTCAGAAGAAATCTAGAGATCATCATGTTCTGTTATTTGGAAGACTGTTGACTGTTGAACAAATTATCAGCTTGACTCTTCTGAAAACTGTAATTGAAGCTTTTACTTTAAGTTCAACAGTTCTTTTATTATATTTTTAAACAGAACTTAATGGCATGTGATCAGTGTTAGATCACTGACATCTCACATTTTTAAGTGTTTCAGTTATTTTGGTAGAGTACATACTAGTGTGCAATAAACTTAGTTGTTCCAGTAGTTACCAGTGTAGCTGATGTTTTGTTTTGTTTTTTTTCTGCCAAACAGTGCCTGCTCTGTCAGCTGTATTTCATTTGTTCATTAGCATCTGTTTTACCTCTCTCATCTTTTTTGTACATCACTGCTGAAAATGGTAATTTTATCTTATTGCTATAGCTTTCAAGAAGTCAAGAGCTGTGCTGATGGTATTTCTCCTTCTTACCTTTAGCAATAACACTCTGCCTATGGTGAATAGTATGAGACTGAGAAGAGGCAGTCTCCAGAAGTCAAATACAGGAGTACTGAAGTCTAATGAAAGTATAATTCAGAAACCTCTTAATACAAATGTAGTTATGGAGCAGCTAGACAGCATTCAAAGTGGTAAGCCTGTTTTTTATCCTGGGGTTTTGAAAATATTTATTTCTAGTGGATTCATGGCTCTTTATAACATAAAACTTAGAGTTGAAAGGACTTTTTCAATGCCTGTTCACAGATTACACATCAGTGCTATAATATGAGATATTCACTTGTTGTAGTTTTATACATAAACAAAAGCCTCAATTTAAAATTAAATGAAATGTGAAAATCAATTACTGGGCTGCCAATGTCACAAGTACAATGCAGTGTGCTTTCTTTCTGCTATTACTGTCTTTGTTTTCCATCGTTTTGATGGAAAGGGGAGATGTGCAGAATAGTTTTGTTTTTTGTAATGCAGTTACAGAAAGTAGTGGTGTGTAAGGTGTTCACGTTTTCAGTTTCTAATTATCTCTTTGGCACTGGCAACGAGCACAAAATATCAAGGCAAAATGATACGTGTGTATATCATAAATATGAGACATTAAATGTAACCTGTATATATACCAACATTTTTAAATATAAAATATAGATGATGTGTGTAAGAATAAACTTCAGTATGTATGTTTATGCAGTTTGCATATATACACGTTAAATACAAGAACTTACATGTAAAAATTATGTACAGGATTGTGCACAAATGACGTAACTCATCTTAAAATACAACTTTATGTATCTTAGAGTCCATGGACTTGAGAATTACTGCAGAAACACAGCAGGTGGAACAGGTCAGAGCTGGACCAACTTCAAGGGATACTTCTGTGCTGCAGAATTTTGCAACTGGTATGGATCTTGTCAAGCAAATGGACAACAAAGGGAGGTAGGAAGAAATCATCAGCTAATACTGGCTTTATTCCTAGGGTCTTCTAAAATAAGCAGCTGAGGTGTATGTGTAGCACATTTATGATGGAAATTGTATGCTTATGAACATTGCATGTGTGTAATGCATAGAAATTTAATTTAGACTTCTGTTTTTAAGGTTTTTATTTCTTAAATGTCACCTGAAGACTTTTTGGTTGTAAACATTAATTTGTGCTTTCTGTTTCAGTACTTTATAATCAGCTTGCTATTTAACTGTCTGCCATTAAACTGTGCCTAGAAGGAAACTGTAATTAATTGGTCAATTTGAAAACATTAGTGAGCTTCTGAGCTTTCTGGCTTGGTCGTGCCTTTATTAGTAAAGTCTCAAGTTAGTGGTGTCAGGGAGGTATTTTACTGAAATACTTCATGTAGATTTGTTTGAAGGTTATGCATTTTCTTCAGTAATTTTTAAACAGGTAAATATGTGGGCTTCACATTAAATGCATAATTAGAATCATATTACACAGAGGTTAGCCCATACAGAGGGTACTCTTAATTGGTTTCAAACTACCTGGATATGTATCTAACAGAACACAGAAAGAGATGAAAGATGCTTGTGGAACTTCTGGGAACTTGTCAGCAGAATGTGAGAAATCTCACGTTGGACTGCAGGATTATCTGGATGAAAGTTCTGTGGACAGACCAGCTGTTCAAAATCCTGGTCCTGCCAAGGACAGTCAATGTACAGGCAGCTTTGCTCAGGTAATTTAATTACAGTCTGTTTTTTTTTAATTACAGTCAGTTTCTCAAACCTCTATTAACAGACCTGTTATTTCAGATGGTGAATTAAAATCATTTTTTTTTTTTTTTTTTTGCACAAGTATAGTTATATTTAGTCATTCTAACAAGCCTCAGTTTTTAGGATTTCAGCAATAAATGACACTTGTTAGCAAAGTGTTGAGAATTTCTCAGGGTCTCGATGGAAGAAGTACCTGTGACTCCAGTGTCGTTCAGCCTGGCCTCTTCTTGTTAAATATATTTAAACTAAAATTATATACAGCAGAGACAATGCATTTTCATTGTCACTTTCATTTGCTTTGCTTAAAACAAACTTAATTTTGTTTAAATAAACTTCATCCTTTGCTGTACTTCTTCCCATTTCTATGCATAACTAACTTTTACATATACCTATTTGGCCATGGTTATGTATGTGTTTCACATCTTCAGTTTTGCAGTGGTTTATGCTGTTCTAGCATAAATAAGTACCTTATTTTTTCCTGAGGGGGATGTCATTCACACTTCCTTTGAGACCTCCAGCATTGCTTGGTACCAATGTACTTGCAGTTACTGTGGAATGGCTGAAGAACAGTAACTCGTTTCTTCAGTGCAACCTGTAGATGTGTCGTATTAGAACAGAGCACAAAAAAGACTGTGCTCATAATGGATTGCAGAAATGGTAGGAGGAGGCAGCTTGCAGTGGAGTATTCCTTTTCTTAGCAAAGGTACATACAATGGAAGGCACAGGATAGGTGTGTTGCAGAGCTTGGTGCTTCTCTTTGGCACTCAGCTGTTTTGTAATGGTTGAGGGAATTTACATTCTTAGAGCAATTTGTTATGTGAATCATCAGTGACAGAGTTGTGCAGTGGGAAATATAAATTAATTTCAAGAAATGATACAGACAGACAGTGAGCTGCACATAAATTACGTATTGTCCTTGTTGGTCTGGTATTTTTCAGCCTAAAATGCCTAGAAGTAAAAGCTGAGAAAACACAATTTTAGGTTTTCTGGCTCTTCAGTGTTTGACATGCCTTGTTTCTTTCTTGTTTTGTAGTGTCAAGCTTACCATATTGCTTTATTTCAAATATTTTATTTCTAGAATGAAACACGTGCTCAGGATTGTGAACAGCAACATATAAGCAGTGCAGCAGAGACTTCAGGTATAATGCACACTAATATTTTAAGTTAGCAAAAAACTTGTCTATCAGTGATGCAAAGATTAAAAAAAAAGTGTTGTTATGATTAAATGATCTACTTAATGAACAAACAAAAGGACTGGTAGCTTAGTGCCATTCCCCACTCTCGCCTCTTGTTGAAATTTCATTAGTGCATACTAGGCTTGGAAACTTTATGGATGATTCCTCAAGCTTAGATATCAGTAGAAGAGGAAGTTCTTCTCTTTCCTCCCTGCAGCGAGCACCTGCTTATTACCTCTGCTGGGTTTAGTGTTAGAGCTCACTTATCTCTCAAAAACTGAAGAAGTAGAGGGAGAAAGCCTGTGTATTTTTCCAGTAGCTTAGTGAGCTACAGTGGCTCATGAAATTCTGAAGTGAATGCCAGTGTCAATGAATATGAGTAGGTGGGCTGGACTGTGCAAGTATAGAGCAAGAAGAAGACAAGAAGAGGGGATGATAATGGAAGAAAACAAACTTTCCTCTTCAGCTGCTGTTTAAAAGTAATGCATGGTGCAGAGGTGTTTGTTGATAAACTAAAACTGAGCTTGGAGGATTGGAACTAATACTTGGATAAGATATTGGAAAATCAGTGTTAGAAGCCCAAAATGCTTTCTTTGTGCAGACTGCAGTCTTCCTGCCAAATTCCCAGGCATGTGCAAAAAGTAGGGTTAATATTTATTTTCAGATGTCTGTCACTCTGCTGCTCTGTTTTTGAGTCTCGTGGAGCATTTTAAATCATCTTTAATGAGGAAAAAATCAAAATGAGTTAAAGTTGCAGTAACAGCTCTACATCATTAAAAATTAGAGCTGTCTTAAATAATAGAGTAATGCTGTTGCTTTACATTTTTGAAAAACTTTTAGAAATGTTGTCTCCTAAAATTCATTTTAATGGCAGTTGATAATGCCCATTTTTTTGACTAAATTTTATTTCTCATTTATCACATTTATGATGGTACTACTTAGGTCTTCGGTGTCTTAGTCTTCCCACAAAAAAAAAACAGCAGCAGACTTCTGTCTCTTAAAGAAAGTGACAGCAGTGTTTAGAGACAGAGAGCCATCTGACAACCACAGTTACACAAGGTTGATTAAACAACACGTTGTTCTTTATTCTTAGTACAGCCATCTTAAAAGCTTCATCCCTATTAGGCATTCTCAATATTCTTTCTTCTGAGGGATTATAAGGATTCCACTGCAATGAATGAGCTCCAGAGAGTGATAACTATCTTGTCTGAGAGGAAAGTGAGCATATTTTATGAAGGATATCCCCAGTGTCTTCTTTCATGGAGGTTTACATGCTCAATACTCAATGTGGGGAGGGCACAAAGAAGAGAACGGTATGATTTTAAACTTGAATAATAGACTTTTGTTACTTTTTTATTTCCCTGGAAAATTATGGTAGTGAATGATGACCATAGATGTCCAGAGGAAGAAGAACAGACATTCATTTTAACGTTGGTGGAAATCCTTGCTGACTCAGAAGAGTTCGATACATCTGCTTTGCAGGAACAAACTTCAGAGCCATTACTGCCAGCACCGATACTTATCAGCCCAGTGAAATCAAGTGGAACCAGGTTGGCTGAAGTGGAGAGGTAAATATTTTTGAGCTTCAGTATATCCTGGACTAGGAGTATTCTTCAGTGCAAGATAAATGAATTATTTCAACATTATTGATATCTGTTCAGCTTGAGAAGAAGGGGAAAAAAATCAAGGGAAAAATTCTGAGGTATAGTAAGTGTTGTAATTCTTTATAAAGTACTCCTGTATTTATGCAAGTTCTCAGGTAAAAACAACAGGTCTGATGCTCCAGCACTGAAGAGGACTTTGCCCTTTTATTGAATGGATAGATCCTTAAGAGTGAATTTTGGTTACACTGTGTAAGAGTTCTAACTTCTGTGGAACTACTGGTGATAAACAGAATTTCTGACAGGCAGAGTTAGGGTATGTCTTCTGTGTCACTGCTTTACATTATTTCCCTAATCTCTGCTGCTTCCTGAAATGTCACAGTCCTTTTGGAATCATACTAGGAAGGACAAGGAGAGGATGAGAGGCAAGGTTCAGCTGTGTGTACAAATAATACTGTATTTTTGGACTATTTAGGGCAGTTAGTCTACTTTTTTATGTAAGTATCAAATGCAGTTCAAATAGAATAGCTTCTGAAGTAATTAGTTTTGACTGTAACTAGAAAAATTCATTTCTTTAACCTGCCTTAAAATAGTGCAGCAAAATGTTTCTTTGTGGTAAACTGAACACTTGAAGCCAATACTGACTCTTAAGTGAAATGAGTATTACCAAAGATCCATGTATAATAGCCACATAGAAATGTTCTACAAGGTGAATTTTGGCTTATTCTACAGCAATGTCCTGGTTATAGCTGGGATTGAGTTTTTCTTCCTTGTGGCTGATGTAGGGCTGGGTTTTGCATGACATGCCATTTAGCATGACATTAATGTTGATATCACACTGACATTTTAGTTGTTGCTGAGCAGTATGTAAAGGGACAGGGCATTTTCTGATTCTTGTGCTTCCCTGCCAGCAACCAGTCTGGGGGTGCACAGTGACCTTGGAGAAAACACAGGCAGGACAGTTGACTCAAACTATTAAATTCTCAGTATCACAACTCACGAGTTTTGGGTTTTTTTCTGATTCTCTTGCCCATGCTACTTGGGAGGAGGGAGCAAATGGCTGTGCAGTGCTGATCTGCTAGCTGGATTAAACCCTAACAAGTCACAATTACCACTTTCTATAAACAGCATTGGATCTTCAACAGCTGAGGCTGATGAACGTGGTGAATATTCAAACAGCAGCGCGGAAACCAAACAACAGAGTGCTTCAGTAGAGCCTGCTCCAAGTTTGGTGCAGACAGCTCAAAAAAGGTCAGCTGCTGAGCCTGCAGAAGATGTTTTTCCTGTTGTCAAGAAAACCGTATCTACTCTGATGGAGAGTAACATGGAAGACCCTTGTGAGGTGAGAAGGTAATTTGGTAGCAGTGTCGTTATGCATAGTGTAGGTGCTAAACACTTAATATATAGTACAGCATTTTAACTATCTTTGGAGTTAGAAGAAAGTGACTTAATCTGTACTATCTGTACAGCTGTACAAAGGCAAATTGACATTCATAGATTGCTTTTTACTTTGAATGGTAAAGCAGTTTTTAGACTGTCAATTCTGACTTGTTTTTTGAGAATTTGTTTGTTGTTGGATATTTTTATTAGGCTTTCTAGTATGCAGGCTAGTAATACATCTTATTATTTGGTTCATTCACCACAGCCTTTCTGATGGCAACATTGCAGGAGGGAAAATTCTAACTGTCTACTGGATGACTGGCAGATAGATTAACTGGATAACATAATGGTTCCTGATGGTGTCTATTACAGAAAGAAGTTGTTAAATATGTTTGTAACATTATTGTCCTAGTGGGCACAGTCTACCTGCAAAGAAAGACTGGCCTGCCTGTTTGGGCTTCCTGGTGTGCTTTTTGAAAATGACCCAGTTGTTGGAATGATTACCATTAATTTCTGTGACCAGACTAGGACTTTGTAGTGTGACTATGTCAGGGAATGAGCAATAATTTCACATACGTTTCAGAGAGCTTTTCTTGGAAGGACTGGATAAAACTGCTTCTCCTTCATTGACCACTCATCTTGACATCCTTGTCTTGAATCATTTCTCATGGGAACACCTTGAAAGCCTGCTCAGGAAATGAGCTGAATGGTGAATTATACTCTACTGAAGATCTATTCTTTATCACTCCTGTTTTTAGAAGTGTACATGCATGATGTGCCTCTGTCAACTTTTGTTGTTTCTTGAATAGTGAGATAAATAACTTTCTTTTCTTTTTTTCAATACAGGGGTATTCAAGTAAATCCACAAATACTCAGACAACAACTTCTGGTAGGTAAATTTAAACTTGTAAAAGCAAATTGTAACGAATCTAAATTCATAGATTAGTTTGATATTACCACAGCTTGATACTTGTCATTATCCTTAGTGGTCCTGTCTGCAGCTAACGTAAAATGAGAAAGGAATTTTTCCTGTAACACCCTAACACCTCAGTTTCATGGTTTCTGCTGTAAAATAGATGTGTTGTATTATCTAGCTGGCTGTTAATTTAGTAATGGTTTGTAGTGGTTCTAAGAGCAATGCTGTAGTTGTTCTACTTGTGGATTTCAGGAGATTTTTAGACCAAACCTGTTATTGTCTGCTTAGCAAATATTTTCCCTTGCCGGAGAGTGCTAATAACCAAAGGTGTTAATGTTGCCATGCTGTAACACAATTCATTTTTTATTTTGTGTTAGTCTTTTAAAAAATACAAACACTACTTAATCAGGCAAATCCTGACAGTACAGTTTTCAATCAGCTGAGCCTTTGAAGGATTTGGAGAACTACTTGGTTCTGAAGTAAACTTGAAAGAGAGAATTTTAAACAACTTCACTGAGTTCTGTTGTATGCTGCAAAGATTGGGGATGCAGCTGTGAAACTAAACTTCTCCAGCTTTTCCACATAACATCTGTAAGACTTTACAGACTTTGAAAGTAGATTGTGGATTTCTTTCATCTTAGTGGTGGTTTCAAAAACCAAAAGACAGAAAACTGGAAAAAAAAATGAGCCCTCATCTTTTAAGCCACTTTAACGTTACACTCATCTTTTGGACTGTGGTGTTATCAGTGAAAGCAACTAACTGAAGTTTCTTAATTACTCTCTATTCTTTTACAGGTAATCCTTTTCAAAAACCAGGGGCTTCAGCAAAGAAAAATGTGGTTACTTCTGCCTCGCTGTCTGAGTCTGTTTCACCAGTAGATGAGAGAAGCCAGTGTGAAACTTCAGAGAAGGTATCATTTCACAATTTACCATCCAGTCAAGAGGAGGTGACATGTAGGTTAACCTCCAGCAGAACAGAAATAAGTGAACAAGGAAAACTGGGAGATAAACATGAAGCAAACATGAAGCAGTTGGAATGTACTGAAAGTCTAACAGAATCTTCAAAGACTCCATTACTCAGGTATCTATAGAATGTTTTTGTCAGCCTTTTCTGTTAGACATTTTTTTCCATATAGGGTTATTGATATCCTCTTTCCACTTAGTATTACAAGAGCAGCAGTACCCTCCTTTGCAATCCTTGTAAGAATTATAGGTCCATTCTCCTCAGAAATTAAAAAGGATCAAACTGTCTCCTTTGAAATTTGAAGTGTTTTAGGTATTAAATAGATTTAGATTATTATTAAATAGACAGATTGACCAGGGGATGTTACTGATACATCTCTTTAGGCACTGACAGATGCCTCTTCAGATACAGATATCCATGAAGCTGTAATACAGACTTAGGATAATTGTTTTTCTTAGCTCTGTCTAATGCTTAGATATATGCACCCACCCATTCGTTAGGATTTTTGGCCTTCTGTCAATAAGATGTGGATGTAGTACTCACTGTGTTTCTACAAGTACTAGTTTTAGTCTTTTCCCCATTGGACCTTCTACCCCGGCAGATCAGAGGATATTGTTCTTAACTGTCCATCCAACTATTTGAACTATGTTTTCTTGTTTTCATATACCTTTCTATAGTATTCAAAAATTTTAGTTTCTTCTCTCTGTTGTACTTGTGCTCACTGTTTTTGACCGTGGTGCTCCGCAGGTCTGTCCTGATCCTGTTATTTGCTCTTTCATTACTTTTATGTTCCCAACAAAAGTGGTTATTTGTATCTGAGATGTCTACAGCAGCTGGGTAACAAATAATTGAAATTAAGAATCTTTGCTTTTCTAAACTGTAAATTCTTACTTAGCAACATGAGAACTAGCTTTGATACAGTGTGTTCTTACTCTATACTTTGTCACTGTGACTTCTGTGTAACTGCATACAACAGCAAGGCTGAAGCCCTGCAACAGGGGTTCTTTCTGGTGTTGATAGTCAAGAGAGTCTGACGTAGTCCAATCCTTGGGAATCATGTTGGGTTTTTTTTTCCCTATTAATTATATGATGTGCTCTTCTGAATTCTTCCTTCAGGTCTATGTCTCTGTTCCTCTCAGAAGCTGTTCTGAACACCTGGTAATTACAGGCTCTAGTTCAGAGACAAGCGACATATTCTTGTTCTTGAGAGTGGAGGTTGATAGGTGCTCCTCTTAACACTTTGTAAACTCCTCATGTGCCAGAATAATCAGTAATACAGAAGTCCTTGGGATAACTTCTTGTTTTTTTCCTTAAGAATTTTCAAGCATCTCTGAGGTGTGTGTTTGCTGTATCGTGAACTGGATTCCTGTAATGCTATTTATACATTGCTTTTATGGTTCAATTCTATTACATTCTGACTGTACTTGTTTTGAGTGGAGTGGATGAAAACCATAGAGATTTTTATCTTTAATTTGCAGAAAAAGTAGTTTTGAATCTGCAGAAGAAATTCAAAGGAAGAGAGGAAAGATCCCAAACCCACAGATTGGGACCACAAAGCAAAGTCTGAAAAAAACAACTCCATCTAATAAGGATGATAGGGAATCTTGTTCCTTTCCCTCCGGAAGCACATCATCATTTGTGGAGCATCACAGCGTAACTGCTGATGCTGCAGTTACGGTATGTTTGCCTCTGAATGTTTCTGCCTTTTTGGGATGTGAGAAGTGATGAATTAGTTGTCTCAGGAGTGAGTAGGGGGCATGCTGTGCTCAGGTTTTGAGAGATTCGTCTGCTGCAGTGAATGGATCCTAACTTGTGCATGTCTAGGAGACTTAAAAGGGAACTAAGTTGCTTTCTCTGTGCGCTTGTGTCTTTGAACGCTTTGGTTTCTTGGAGAGTTGTGGCCCATTTTTCTACTCTGTTACTTTTGCACAAGTTGCACAAGGTTTGTACATTCCTTCAAGACTTAGGTAAAGCTGTGAGGGCCTCTGCTGATAACTGTATTAATGTGCATAGGTACAAGATGGTTATTCTGTGAAGTTTTATGGCTTTGAATTACCCTGTAGCAATAGTTCTCTGAACAGACACCCACAGCAAATATGTGAAGTCAATCAAAGGGAATGACCGCTGCCCAGTATGCAGTTCATCTCAAAATCTTTATCAGCTTTTGCTGCAGAAATATTCCTAGTGCCAGTAGAGGGATGAGAGGGGAACCTACTTGTTTTCCTTTTTCCAATAATTCCTAATTTTTTAATCTTGCTATCTGAATTGACAGCACAAGCATCTACATAGGCTTATATGTGCGTGCACATGTGCTCTGTTATGAGTAGCCTTTTCTTTTTCTATTAGGCTCCACATAATGAGCCATCCAAGAAGCCTCCCCAGTGTGCTGAAGATCAAGAGAAGGAAGAGGAGCCAACCAAAATCTCAGAGTATTTTTTCAGTGACATCTTCATGGAAGTAGATGACCCAGAATAGCAAAGTGGCTTTCTAAAAATGGTGGGATCTTAGTACAACTAAATAAGAAGTCATTATTTTTTAGGAAAACATTACTTGTTTTAATATTAGTTATGCCAAGTTTAGCATCAGTTACTGTTTGTAACTTCCATAAGGATGGAATCATTTTCTTCTAAATGGATGCTTTCAAAAGGTTGACATAAGCTAAACCACTTTGTTGGTATCATTGGACCAGAACAGTGGCTGTGGGATTCATTTTCACTTGTTTGGATTTTGGTAATGGGTGCATGATTGTCTTCCAGAAAAGTGCAATGCAAAATATGCTTATTCTTGTGACAAGCTATTCCTTTGAATTTAATGCTAAAGACTGTGATACTGATTATACAAGTTCTTTACTTCTTTTTGTGAAGTATGCTGTATTAGTATGTTAGGAGGGAAAACCTTTTATTTACAGTGTATTCTCTGTAGATCAGGATGCAAATACTGAAAGTACCATCATAAGTTCTGTTCAGCACTGCAGGTATTTTTATTAGCACCTCCAAATTATGTATTTTTGTATTTAAGATGTCTTACATAAGGCTTAAAAGACCCTAGCCTGAAAAGCCAAATGACTTTAGCTGCTTTAAAATGCATAGAGGAAAAACCTGAAAAACATTTAATTTACACAGTGATAACCTTTGGAACTGTCCTGTTGGAACGAGAGGAAGAGTTTAATGTTTCTCAGTATAAATGCCAGTTTCCTTGTGTTGTGATTTAACCCAGCAGGCAGCTAAGCACCACACAAGGTGGGATGAGGAGAACAGAAGCCGTGGGATGAGGTAAAAACTCTTTACTAAGATAGAAAAGTGAAGACAAACATGCGCTAGAAGATAAATATCTCCACAGTGCAACTACTCACCAGCCAACACCCAGCTAACAATACAGCTGCCTGCTGACTGATGCCCTGCTGGCAACTCAAGGTCTCACTACCCGCCTACTGATGCCCTGAAAACTACAATCAGTGGCCCCTCCCCAGATCTTGACAGCTTCTGCACGATGTCATGTGGTGTGGAGTAAACCCCTGGCTTCATTCAGGCCAGCTGTCCTGGCTTCGTCCTGTGTGGTGTCTCTTCCCCACTGAGCCCTGGGATTGCACACATCTCTCAGCAAGAACCATAGCTGTGCTATCAACATTGTCTCAGCTGGAACCAGGACATCTTCTAAATTTGAAAACAAAGGAGTTAGATGGTGTTTCTTCTTGTTTCTGCATGTAGGTGTATATGTCTGTAGTGATGTCCTTTGTTGCACTTATTCAAAGCAGCACCAACAACTGGACTTAAACGACAGTGAGGATGCTTTAAGGATTTGCTGCTTGGAAGCAGTTGTATTTGAACATTTTCCTCATGTTCCACGTCTGCTTTTACTGAAACTCACCATAAAAGTTTGGTGCAGCTTGAGATTTTAGCTTTTTTTTTTTTTTTCTTGCGTAGGAAAATTGTCTTGTTAAAATACAAAAGTTCTTTTGAGTTTTTACAGGTAGCCACTGAGAGGTCAAGTAATTCTTAAATGTTATTACACAAAAAAAGAAGCATGTAGGTGTAAGTAGTCCAGCTATTTCTCTTGGGAATTATTAACAGCAAATATTTTTGCAAAATAAATTGTTATAATAGAGAGGTTTGAATTGTATTGTGCTCTGCAGAAACCCATCTTCACCTTGGGGCTGGGTAATAATTTACTTGCAAATGTTCTCATGTAATCATTTACTGAATTTTGAAATACTTTGAGAATGTTTGGCAGTGCTTATGAATGAACATTTAAAACTTTGTCAATAATGAAAAATACACAGAAAAACTACTGCTATTGCAAGTTGCTGTATTAGGAGACCTCTGTCAACCACATTGCCCAGAGAGGCTGTGATGCCCCGTCCATCCCTGGAGGTGTTTAAGGCCAGGTCGGATGGGGCCCTGGGCAGCCTGGGCTGGTATTAAATGGGGAGGTTGATGGCCCTGCCTGTGGTGGAGGGGATTGGAGCTTTGTGATCCTTGAGGTCCCTTCCAGCCCCAGCCATTCTGTGGGGCTTGCAGCAGCATCTTGTAGAGGTGGTAAAAAGGCTGGTGATCCCAGCTTGACTTTCTGAACAGCATATTGTCAAAAGAAAGACTAAACAAACAAAAACCCGACACACATAAAGATAATCCACCACCATCAGTCTGTGCTTGGAAATCTCAGCTCTTTTGTTCTGCCTAACACATTTAACTTGAAACGTTTGATGTAAACATTAGGAAATAGATGAGTGTATGCGTTAAGTTCAATGTATACCTTGCAGACACTTCATTTAATCAGATGCTTAGTTCTTGACTGTGTGGCATGTTTCAATCCTGTTTGCACTGACATAGCCTAAGAATGCATTTCTGGGGATCTGGCTATGAAATAATTGCCGTATTTTCTGAGCTGATAACCATTGCGCATTTCATTGCGTGCAGTTTGCATTTGTATTACAGGATACAAAATAACTGTTCATTCCTAAGATTTAAGGTGCCTTACCTATCTTGTTCATTGAGGCCGCGCTTTCTGTTCCCTCCATTTGCACTTTGTTTCGAAGAACATTTTGAATAGAGGCGAGAGAAGGTCGCGTTGTGTTCTGTACCGGAGGAGGGTATGGCAATGGAAGAGCTGCGCGATGGGATCTCCGCGGGACTTCTGCCTGTATAATCGCCAACGCGCTTTCTGTTTGAAAGAAAGTTGTCGTGTAAACTATGTAAATAAATTATTTTATATGACTCCCGTGCTCGTTCCCGCGCTGTTTATCACGCGTTCCAACCGCAACGTCACGTTTTCCTCGCGGCTCCGCCGGGCGCGGCTGAGGGCGGGCGGCCCCTCCGCCCATTGGCTGCTGCGGTAGGAGTGGCGGCAGCGGGCGGCGCGGCCGGCACTGTGGGGCCGCCATGCTGCTGGGCCGCTGCCGCCTCCTCTTCCGCGCCTCTGCCGTCCGCCCGGCCCGCGCCTGCTATGGCGAGGCGGCGGCGGTGGGCTCGCGGCCCGACGCGGGCTCCCCGCTCTACCAGGTAGGCTGGTACCGCGGGGGCTCGGGGCGAGCCTTTGCGCCTCGGTGCTCCTCGGTGTCCCCGAGCGAACCCTCCGTCGTTACGAAGCGCGGCGCTTCCCAGAGCTGGGAGCTCCCTGCCGTTTGTTGGCGGCTCCCTTCCTCGAGAGAGGGGGAGGGGCTGGCGCGCAGTGCCCGGGGTGCCCGCAGAAGGCGTTCTCCTTGGGGAGGAGATGCGGGTGGAGTTAAATCCCACCGCCGTGAAGCGTTGTAAATCGCCTCGTATCGATGCTACATGGGAAAGTTGTGTTGCTGTTGTGGAGAACAGGGCGGTTTTAGGAGCGGGTCGGAGCTGATGGGAAGAAATGTGAAACACTTCATGCAGTTCTGAATGTGGCTTTGCAGAAACCGAGCTGCAGAAACTTCCGTGGGACACCAGCGTGTGCATTTGTACATGCCAGTCTTCGTTGTACAAATGTGTTTGTATGCACGAATATAAACGTGTATAATGGCGCATAATACGTGCACGTGGATTTGCGTCTGCAAACAAACAAGCAGAAAAACAGCAGTTTAATAAATGTGTTCACTCAGCTAAGCTGTCAGTGGATTTGCATTTGTGTGTGCACCTTTAAATCCCAAAAGCCAAGGCTGGGTAAATCCTTGTAGAACGCTTTATTTTTACTTCCATGTCTAGCTTTTGTGTATGTCGGCAGCAGTTTTCAATCTGACTTAATGCAGGAAAAGCTGCTGGACAAGCCCACCTTGGAGGAGTGTGTGCTACATCATTCAAGCAGTAACAGAGCTGGTAGTGTTAGTGCTAAGTCTAATTAGTGCAGCAGTGTAAGTGCACATGGTGCTTTACAGACACGAAGTGCTGCGAGGTGTTAAAGAATCTGAAAAAAATATTGGTATGCAGAGAAAAACAGTGCAAACAGAGGAGAGCGTAGCAGTGTGTGATGAAGGTCTCGCCTCCTGTAGCTGGTGTCTGCCCTTCTGGCTGTCAGTTTAGCCAGACAGGTTGGCCTTCATAATGTACACTGTCTGTAAAGCTAGACATGTGAAAATGTAGTTTAGCAGTGAGTCTAAATTCTGGAAAACAGAGGAGAATCTGTGTGAAGGCTCTCAGGATTAGCTCTTACAGCTGCCTTGCTTAGGTAGCAGTAATTCACTTAGCTCATTAGGATCTTAGGATCAGTCTGTAACTTTCACTTCTTGATTCTGCTTTGAGTTCCTAGGAGCCCTCACACTAAGAGCAGAGTTTTATAGACTCTACTGGTGCAAAAGCAGGTTTACAGAAGGAAGATGTGTCCATTCACTTGCATTTTTGGCATTAAGAGGCCAAAAAGATACGGCAGAGCTAGTTTGATCCTGTGTGGAGCCATTTCTGTGTGTGTTCAAAACCTATACGCATCCTTGCTTTTCCTTTGTAATATGCAGAAATGTCTTGTGGTTAAAAGACATGAAAGATAAGGTCAGAAATTAATTCAAGTATTGGAGCAAGATATTTTTACTGATGGCATAAGAAATTCTTTCATGAATTTTCCTGCAGGAGAGTAGATAAAATAACTACAGAAGTTGTTAATCTGGAATCAGATAGGTAAGACTGTGATTGCTGTGCCCCTTTTAATTCCCTGTGCCATTTTTAGCTGGATTTTTTTCCTATTTCAAGATGAATATTTAATCCCAGTATTGTGTGAAGAAGCTGAGTGTGCTGTGACAGAGCTTTACAAGTATGGATTTAAAGTTGGTCTTTTGAGGGACGAAGATCAGGGTTTGTTTCCTTCAGTGGTGAGTGACAGCAGTCAGACAAACAAACGTGGCTGATTTGTTCTTATTTTCCGGTCACCGAACCTCCAGTAGGCCATTCCTGTGTCATTCAGCTGAGGAAGAAAAGAGCAGCTGCACAGTAACAGATGGATGAAGGTCCAGTCTGTGCACTGTGCTGCATGCGCTCCGCCCAGAGCCCAGGGTGGCACACACTGACCTGTTGCTGCAGTGTCCTCTTCTGGTGGAGGATGTCTGAGTGTTGATCTCACCCATCAGCCACGTGTGCCAGCTGGTGGAATTGCTAGGGCCAAGGGGCAAGAAGTGCTTCCTTTGCAAAGTCCTTCTGGACAGCTAAACCACTCTGAGAGCATTGGCCTGTGTGTGTGTTTTCATTCTGTTTGCCCTTCACACTGTGGTGCCTTTCAGTGATTGAGAGCTGGAGAAACTGAACTACAGCACTTGCTACTTACTAGGGTAACCCTAGTTCTGTGTTCACCTCTGAATATAAAGCTTCCAGATTATTATTTTTTTTCTCTCAAATTAGGCTTTAGTATCTTCTAAATGAGCAATAGACAGCACTGATTTTTCTCATGCTGCAGTTGATAAACCTTTTTGCTGTGTTGCAGTTACCCTTCTCAAAGAAGTTACATAGTTCTTAACATATCTGAAAAGCCTCATTAAGGTTGACTAATACCTTTTAATCCTGAAAAAGTGGTAAAAGCGACTGTAAGGACACTGGTGGTGAGCTGACTACTGGATAACTCATACCCAAAGCTACAAGAGCCTTTGTTATTCTAAGAGGAGTATTGGCAAGAAGGTCACACTTTCCTGCTTTTGAAAACCTTATGTTTATATTTGTGTTCTATTTAAATAGAGAATACAGACGTTTTTGCCAAGTTAATTCACTCTAGGTCATTCATCTTCTGGCACAAGAGGCACAGCAGCACTTCATTTGAGTACCTATGATTTATTTTACAAAGTTATATTTGTGAAAGGCAAATAAACACACACCAAGTTAACAAAATCTGAAAAATAAAGTTTGAACTCTGTAATGACAAATTTTGGTATTGGTTCATTAAGCTTAGAGTGGGCTTTTACAGTTCAAACATAGAGTTTTTTGTGAAGCTTGTGTATTAAATGCCTTGGGATGACATAAGGAAACCCACATACGGGTAGAAATGTTATTTCTTTAAAGACAACACAGAGCAAGTATTTAATAAAGTAAGTAGAAAATTTGAAAAGAAATTAATGTTGCATACTGTTTTCTGTGTTTCTTTATTAAAGCATCATTCTGTCACCTATGGTTGAACTTGAAACGTTTGTTTCCCCATTTAGGAAAACTATGAACGAATGAAAGCCCTGGTCACTAAACTCCAAGAAGAAGCAGAAAAAATCAGATTAGGTAAGTGTGCTAGTCCAGATTTTAGAAGGCTTGTTAAAACTATTGCTCAAATAGAGTGCTTTTCCTTTCTTTGTAATTATTTTTCCCTTTAGTTGTATGTTTACTGATCGTTCAGATACAACATGCTAGATGGATTGTAAGAGTCATACAGAAATGTGTGGCATCTGTTTAAATCTTGTTTCATCAGCTGAAAACCTTGGAGTTTATATCCAGGTGAGCTTGGTTGAAAATTTAGTTGATTTTTTTTTTTTTTTTTAAAGTAACTGAGTTTAAATAAGAAAAAAGTCCGTGGCATTGGTACTAGTGCATCACAGTATTTAGTTAATGCATTTGCTTGTCAGGTGGGTTAGGTCTATCCTAATGCTGCAGATAAATTACTGGGAAAATGAAATAAATTGAAGCAGGGCTGATATAATCAAAAGATTAATTTCATTCCTAATGAGGCACAAAGTAAGCAAAGTAAATAATGAAAACTGGGTGTTTAGAGTTGTTTAATTTTTTGTAATATCACTGGAAAGTATGTTTCTTTAATAAATTTAATGGCAGTATGTTAAAAATAGACAAGACTATTAACAAAAGGCTTTTACTGCTGCACTTTCCTCTTTACCTGCTTCTTTGCTTCATCCTCCCACCTGCTTTTACAACAGGTTGGTGTGACAAGTGTGCTTTTGTTCAAGTTGCCTGTTTGTCTTTTCACTTGTAAAGGGATTCACAAAGACCCCTGGTGTCGTTTTGCTGGCAAATTTATACCAGTTTGGAAGGTTGAAATATCTCTATTTCAGCGTCTTAACTGCTTAAACCTCCTGAATTAATTCCAGTTGACTGAAGATAAGAAAAAAGGTTACAGATGCTTAAAGCACTCAGCTTTAACTCTCTCTCTAGCAGCGTTCATTGTGGTAACATACTGTATGCTGCTTCTTATATAATGTGATCTCTTCTGTGGTTTTAGAGGAGCACATTTAAGATCATGAGCTTTCTGCTTTTTCTTACTTGCTGTATATGAAAACTCTAGACTTTCATCAAGATATGTTGAATCCCATAGATTCCCTGTTTTGTATGAGTGTAGAGACCATTCAGTAATTCTTTGTGTGGCTTATCAGTTAATGGTCCTGACCTTCTTCACTGCTGCATCTTTTCTGTTCTTGCTTATCATATGATAGAAGACTAAAGCCTCAGAGTTGCTCTGCCAGGGTGTTAAAATATGTACCTTGTGAATGATTGCTTCACCTGTCTTACAGGTGTATGAGGAGAATTGGATATATACACTGAGGAGTTTTGAGGGATAGCTGCAAACTCTTTTTCTTTCTAAGAGCTGTCTTTTGGAGAAGGACATCTTGACAGAGTTCTTTTTAATATATGTTTCATTCCTTGTTGTTCTCTGAGTGGGACTCTTGTAAACCCATACAATCTACCTTGTAATCCCAAGCAACAGGAAGAGAATCCCAAAGAATTTACAGGCTGTAACAAGTAGATTTCTGTTGTCAAGCAAAAGAAGCAACTGAGGTACTCCTTGTCTCTGTGAAGAGCGGCAGTCAGAGCCTGTTTGAAACATTAAGTTGAAATCTAGTAGGCATCGCTGTAGAGGAGCTGTTGAGGAGGAGCTGTCAGGTTAAATGACCCCAGTTTGTTTCATCGTTAGGGAGGCTGCTCCAGGATGGGGGTTACTGTAGCGTTGATTGAACTTCTCAGTTCTGGAAGAGAAACTAATAGAAGATCTCTAAGGCCTGCAGGGCAAGCATTTATGATTAGCGTGAGGAGAGCAGGGATGACAAAAATCGTGGGATGGAAAATGGTTCTTGCAGCAGCACTGCAAGTGTAAATGGGAAAGGTAAGATGGTATCTGCCAAGGTCAGGTAAAACACTGTGGTAGTCATGATGTGGGATGGTGAGAATATTAGCTTTGTGGGTAGATATGAAATGTTGGAGAGACTTGTGCAGAAAGAGACCTGTTTAGAAAGCATGTGCAAGGTTTAGGCTGGATATGCAGACCTAATGAGTGTACTGAATCAGAAATAAGCTGTGGACTTTCTGGTCTGCCTACTTTGTGGGAAGTTATGTCTTAGTTTCAGCTGGGATGGAATTGTTTTGATTAGAGTATCTGATGTGATGTTATGTTTTGGTTCTAAGAGAAAAACAGTGTTGATAACACACTGATGTTTATAGCTACTGCTGAGCAGTGTTGTACAGAGCAGAGGCTGTTCACAGCCAAGGGCCCAAGGAGCTGGGAGAGAGCAGAAGTGGCTTAGCTGACTTTAACTAAGACAGAGGGATATTCCATGCCATCTGACATCATGCAGAAGGAATTTTGAAGGGGGTGGGAGTTGATTTATTTTTTTCTCTTCCACTGCTTGGGAGGCAAGCTGGGCATCAGTCAGAAGGTGGCAAGCAATTGCTTGAGCACTACTTGTTGCATACACTGATAAATATATATAGTGATAGCTATTATCCTTTTCCTTTTTTCTATCTTAGTAAAGAGTTTTATCTCAACCCACAAGTTCTGCCTTTTTTTTTTTTTTTCCCAATTCTCTCCCCTGTCCCACTGGGATGGGGGGAGTGAGCAAACTACTGGTGCTTAGCTGTCTGCCAGGTTAAACCACAACATATAGTGGTTAAGGAAGGAGGTAACAAGGAAGGTCTGACCGGTAGGCTTAACAGCTCTGTTGCAGCAATGCTTAGCTGACAAGTACAGAAGTCTCAGGAGAAATGTTAGCAAGAAAGCAAGTTCTTTACTTTGGACAGGGGGAGACAATTTTAGCTTGACAGGGTGGATCAGTGATCTGTCTACATAAATGCACTGTTTATATAAGCTGTTGCTATAAAGGGGCTGAGATGTGTCAACGGATGTGAAACTGAGATGTCTCAAGCATTGAATGATACAAAGCTCTGGAGAGCAAAAGATATGATTTAGGTTGGCCTCAAGTAAAAGGTTGAAATGAAGCAAAGATAAGTAAACTTTGATATTAAATGTCGTGTTTCTGAAATCTGTTGCTTACTGTTTTGAAGTAATCTGAGGAGATGGATCCTCATTGGATTGGCTCTTTGAAGATTGGATTCAGCATAGCTATTTTGAACTCATTTGGAGAAGCTTACTGCTGTCCTTTCCTCTGTGAATTTGTGTTTTCATTTGGAGGGAAAGCTTCAGACAACTGTTTATTAGTGTCTTTGCTTCAAGACTGGCAAGGAAGGAAGAATAAGTTCTGGAAGGCAAGCATGTGTATCGATATCTTAAATCTGTTTGAAGTGAAAAATGTTATTTATTGAATGCATTATTAAAGTCCATACACAGAAAACTGGAAACTCTTCAGTGCTTCTGTTCTGAATTTTAATATAACTGGTGATTTATCTGTCTGTTCTCAGTAAGCCTAATGCATGACTCTTGTATCACAGGAGGTGGAGAAAAAGCTCGTAAGCTTCACACATCAAGAGGAAAGTTGTTACCCAGAGAGAGAATTGACAGACTGATTGATCCAGGGTGAGTACTTTCTCTTTTTAAAAACACATCAAATTCTCTTTCACAGGTAATGTTCTAGGAGCTTTATTTTCTTATTAGTTTCTGTCACCATTTGGAATTTTAGTTTTTTGAAATACTCATCTGTTGGGTTTTTTTAATCACATCTTAGAAAATTGAATCTTATAAGTGAGGTTCACTGGCGACTCATTATTAGACTGATGGATGTTTAAAATCTTGTTACGGTATTTGTCATTATTAGGTCTCCATTCTTGGAATTCTCCCAGTTTGCAGGCTACCAGCTGTATGGTAATGAAGAGGTTCCAGCAGGAGGTATTATCACAGGCATTGGACGAGTATCTGGGTGAGAGATGCAAGTGATTTATATTATTGATCACGTATTATGATTGGTGTTAAGAAAAGAAGGAAGAAGGTGTTGTTTTCTTCAGTTTCCAATATTAAGCTACTAGCTTTTTTAAGTATTTTATTTCAAACATCCAAAAAATCAGCGAAGTAAGCATCTTAATTCGTTCAGTCTTGTCTAAAAGAATTGATTTTTTTTCAGTTAGTGTTTAGCCTGTTGAAGTTAGACAGGCGTAGACTTTCTGTTGTCTGGTGAAATAAAGAGATTAGTGAATCAGTAAAGCAATTTGCAAAAAAGAGGACTGGATTCTAGGCTGAGAATTAGTTTTGCTTACTAGACGTAGCACTGAAACAATTGTTGAAAATGAATATGACACTAGGCAGCATTTCTTTGGGGAATTAAGGAACTGTGAAGCAGAGTGTTGTAGTGCTGAGACTGCTGTTACTATGTGCATTGGAAGGGAATGCTTCCAATTGAGGAGGGCTGCTCTCTTGACCATCCCGGAGGTTTCATGTGTCTTCGTCACGTTGCAGCTCTTAAGCAACTAATGTATTTATTTACTACAGATACATTTATCTCCCATAAACTTGCTTTATTTTTAGGGTGGAATGTTTGATTGTTGCCAATGATGCAACTGTCAAAGGTGGTACCTACTATCCCATCACTGTTAAAAAACACTTACGTGCTCAAGAAATTGCAATGCAAAACCATCTGCCTTGCATATATTTGGGTAAGTCACATTGCAGAAACAACAAGTAATCCTTGTCAAGGGCATCTCATAACCTCTGGGTAAAACACTGCTGCTTTTAATAAGTATTACCGAGACTGATGAATCTCCAGATATGACTAACCAGGTATGTATTTCAGTTACATTTGTCCAGATGCATTTTCACAATGCCATGTTACTTCTGCAGATTAGCAGCAAGTCTTGCTATGCCACCTTCTCAACACAAATGTAGAGCTGGTTTCACAGAACACAGATGTAGTCGTGCCACTTTTATCACTTCATTTTTATTCATGTTCTTTCCTTCTGTCATTCATGGCTATCAATCCCATAGTGTTGCCTGAATGTTCTTAGTGTGTTAGAGAACAGTACCTGGTTTTATAGAAATACTATTTGTAGGAATTCTATGTAGTGCTGTCTGCCTTTCATTCTCAAATCCCAGTCTAGTACCTTGAATTCACTAACTAACTTCAGCCAAATTACTGTGAGATTTCATAGAGTATGTAGGCCAATTGATTTTGTGTATGTAAGGAAGCATTAGAGTACAGAGTAATTATCTTTGTATTGTCCCTATTAGAAAAACAGGATGGTTTAGTCCTCTGTTCTGCTCGGCATAGCGGCTCAAAGGCATTGATTGGTTCACCACTGAGGACACTTAACTAAAAAGTCAGCATAAAGATAGGTAGGTCCTGGCTGGTGACAGCATGTGAAGGATTAGGAGAAATGTGAACTTGAAAGTGTTGGTGGAGTGGACAGGGTGACAGCATGGATGGAGGCTTTGTAGAGTTGTCATACTGCAGTGGAAGGTGTTTTAAAGAAAAGAGGAGGGCTGTAATTATTGTTTGAGATTGTTGTTCATGAAAGCTGTAAGAAATTTAGCCTTGCTGTTTGCAAAAAAGCTATTACTTCTCTTTTAGTCTGACTAACAACTTCTGTGTGTCCAGACAGCTCTTACCTTTTAGTGAATGTATCAGTGAGCAAAACTGTGTCATGCTGCCATTTTAAGTCCTAATGGAACTATGGACAGGAAATATGGGACATAGGTTTGTCTTTGAAAAATGTGTTGGAAATAGATATCCAACTCAGCAGGGCACCAGCAATGAAAAAAGGTTCCTGGAATGTGTTGATAAATTCCTTTTCCAAATGGTACAGGAACCCACCAGAAAAGGTGCTACACTGGACCTTGTCCTCATCAACAAGAAGGGGCTGGTGAGTAATATGAAGTTCAAGGGCAGCCTTGCTGCAGGGACCATGATATCATGGACTTCAAGATCCTCAGGATGTCAAAGAAGGTGCAAGTAGCAAGCTTGCTACTCTGAATTTCAGGAGAGCAGACTTTTCCCTTGGCAGGGAACTGCCTGGCAAGGTGACATGGAGTAGTGCCCTGGAAGGAAGAGGGGTCCAAGAAAGCTGGTCAGCATTCAAGGACTATCTCCTCTAAATCCAGAAGCAGTGCATCCCAAGAAAAGGAAAGGCAGGCAAGGTTGCCAGTAGGCCTCCATGAATCAAAAAGGACCTCCTGGGCTTAGGTGCAAAAAGAAAGTCCAAATGGAGTAGAACCATTACCTGGAAGGACTACAAAGAAGCTGTCTGAGAAGCCAGGGATCAGGTTGAGAAAGCTAAAAGTTGGTTAGAATTAAATCTAGCCAGGGATATTAAGAGGAGCAAGAAGAAATTTTACAAGTATTTTGGTGATAAAAGGAAGACCACGGAGGATGTGAACCCTCTCCAGAAGGAAAGTGGATACCTTGCCACAAGGAAAGCTGAGGTACTCATTGATCTGTTTGCCTCAGTCTTCACCAGTGAGGGCTCTAGTCACAGCGCCCAAGCTGTAATAATCAAAGGTAGGAACTTGGATAAGGAAGGTCTGCCTGCTGTAAGTGAAGATGAGGTTTGAGACCACCTTAAGAACCTCAAGATCCATGGAACCTGATGAGGTCCATCCAGGAGTTCTGAGGGGACTGGCAGATGAAGTTGCTGAGCTGCTTTCCATCATATTTGAAAGGTCGTGGCAGTCTGGTGAAGTTCCCACTGATTGGAGAAGGGGAAACATAACTTCCGTTTTCAAGAAAGGCAAAAATAGAAGATCGGGAACTACAGGACAGTCAGTCTCTCCTCTGTGCCTTGCAAGATCGTGGAGAAGATCCTCCTGAAGGTCCAAAAGAGGCACATGGAAAATACAGATGAGGTGATCGGTGGTAAACAGCACAGCTTTACCAAGAGCAAGTCCTGCCTGACAAACTTGGTAGCCTTTTATGATGGAGTAACGGTGTCAGTGGATAAAGGAAGGGCAACTGTCTCTGAATTGAAGAAAAAGGGATTTGAGGAATGGACCAGTCAGTGAATTAAGGAATTGGCTGGATGATTGCACAGAGATTTGCCACCAACAGCTCAGTGTCCAAGTGGAGATCAGTGATGAGTGGAGTTCCTCAGGGATCGGTGCTGGGACCAGTGCTGTTTGACATCTTTCTGGGTGACATGGACAGTGGGATCGAGTGCACCCTCAGCAAGTTTACAGGTGATGCCACCCTGAGAGGAAGTGTCTGCCTGCCTGAGGGCAGGAAGGTCCTGCAGTAGGATCTGGGCAGACTGGATAACTGGGCTGAGACCAATTGTATGAGCTTTGCTAAGACCAGTTACCAGGTCCTGCAATTTGGCCGCAGCAACTCCGTGCAGGAGGTTGGAACTAGATGCTCTGAAGGGTCTCTTCCAAGCCAGTCCATTCTATGATTCTGTGAAGTCAGTTTTTGTATTCCAACTTTGAGTTGTATAGTCATTGTGTACATTCTGCCTGTCAAGGAACTCACCTGTGCTTGTGTCAGTTCATTTCAATAGTGAGATCAAGAGGCAGTGGTCTGTATTCAGCCAGCACTTTAAACATGTCATTTCCATGCCATTTGATTTTCTGTTTCCATCAGTAGTCCCCATGTAGATGTTCATTGCCTGATGAGGACACTGGGTGCCATTTGTCACTGACAGTCAGTCACTTGTGCATTTTCTTTCGTGTTCAGGCATTGGCTACTGCACTACACTGGCAGTAGTGACCAGGTTGGAGTTTGTGTCATTGCCAGAGTTGATGTTGCATTTGAGAGAGTTGTACAAGAGCAGAATAAAGAATCAAAGCTCTGCTTCACAGTAGAGCTGAATTTGGGAGATTATTGGCATGCACATGATAATGTGCATGTAGACTGTTGCTCAGGAAGAGAACTTGGCAGAAACCAAAGTGGTTAGAGGCGCTTGGCATTTGTGTGCATTTCTTTCTCATCTTCTGTTCTTCAGAATCTTTTGATATGTTTTCATGTTTCTGGAGTGGAACAAAAGCTGAAGTCAGCGACCTGTAATTTGTAAAGCACATCATGAAGCAAGGGCGTGTAAAAATGAAGCTTCTGAACACAGTAAAAGGTCTTCAATGTGTCTGGATAATCAGTGTGTGAAACTACTCATGTTATGTATTTCAAGGGCATTTAGTGGTAGTTTCTTCTTCAGAACTTGTGATAGACTCACAACAGAAAAATAGATTTTAAGATGCATGCCGAAAGTGTTCTTAGTTTAGATGCTTTGCACTAAGATGAATTTAAAAGTTTATGTAAGGAATTTGGATTGCATCTCAGCACTACTGAGGGTCTTTTTTGTTGGGGGGAGAGTGGATGTTAGTTGCTTAATTGCATATGTGATGTTGCTAGCATTACATTTTCAAGAAGTGTATCATAACATACCTAGATTAATGACAATGCATGCAACATTAGCATGTGGTGGCTATTTTAAATAACATGCAGATGTTTTACTACTAACTTCTGTATGTGACACTGTTCAAAGATGTGTTCATGTGTTTTCATCTACTGTAGTTGATTCTGGAGGAGCAAATTTACCTCGGCAAGCAGAAGTGTTTCCAGATCGAGATCATTTTGGTCGTATTTTCTATAATCAAGCAATCATGTCTTCTCAAGGAATTCCACAGGTAATTTGCTTTAACTTGAGGTTGAAATGTATTAATTAGTTCTTATGCTTGCTGCTTTTCTCTGATTTCGGGGTTTATACCAGTGCTTTATTTTAGACAGCATAGAGTTGTGCTGACCCGATGACCCAGTCTGGAGATTAGAGGCACTGTAAACATATTAACTATCCACAGAAAGTCATCATTTTGAAATGGCTGTCTTCTTTCTTGGCCTTAATGTTGATTGCATGACCTACCTGCTCCTATCTTGAAGTGGGAGAAAAGAGAACTTGACAGTATGGTAAGTAGGTTTGTGTAAGGAAGCAGTAAAAAATCTCTTGAAACAGTTGATTATTCTGCATCATTGCTATAAAGGTGAGGACCCCTTTGATGATGGCTAGTAAATGAGACTTACTTTTTACTAAGAGTGGTATGTGTGTATTTATATAGCCATTATATATATGGATCACTGTATAATAAAGCTGCTCTGACATTGAAGTCGTTTTCTAAAGTATTAATGATGCATAGAATCATTGTGACTTTTAGTCACAGTTCCTGGATTTAGAAATGGTTTTGTGTCATGGATATTTCAGGAATGTGTTGAGGACCATTTTTTTGATGCAGGTGGCCAACTAGGAGAGGTGCTCTAGTAGGTCTGTTACTCATGAAAAGCGTAGAGCTTTTTGAGGATCTAAGTGCTGATGGCAGCCTTGGTGGGGTGCAGAGGGTAAGATCCAGATGTAAGTGAAGAAGGTAAGTAGAAAGATAAAGACCCAGGACTGTAGCAGCTTTGGCTTGCCAAGGGATCTGTCAGCTGGCACCTGTGGAAGGCCACAAGGAGGGCAGAAGAGTCTTTGAAGATAACCACGTCCAAACACCGGAACTTTCTGTCCTGGTGTACAGCAAAGTAAACCAGTTTCTTTCTGTGAAGTTGCTGCCTGGTAAGCTCCTGGCCTCTTCCCGTGCTTACACAGCTCTGTCATTTATCCCCTTTGCAGGCTGAACAATTCAACTTTACTTAGCAGTTCCTGATGCGAGTGTTTTACATTTCTGATCATCCTTGTTTATTTTCTCTGTATCGTCAGATTCTGTTACATATTTTCTGAAATGAACAAAGGACTTTATTGTTAAAGGAGACTCACATGGCTGTTGTATTGAAAGATTTTTTTTTTTAGTTTCAATGACTTAACGGAGTCTGGGGACTCTGGTCATTATCTGGTATTCTAGAAGGAGTTTTTAGATCTCATGTCGAAGATGAATATGTAAACCAAATTAGTACGGCTGAAATTACTGAGGTTATGCAGGACCTTGCTTGAAAGTCCTGTCCCTTAAGTCATGCTGCTGTTTTTAGATATACCTTGAAACAACATTCATGCACTTATAAAGTCCAGAATTATCTCTGTAGTGCTTCGTTAGCGTAGCACTGTAGACTGACAGTGACCTTAATCAAAATTAAGTGTTTGAAGGGTTTGCCTTTTAATTATGCACTTACTGTTTGGTATGATGTGGATAAAAGTAATTTTCTTGAAATGACACTAATGAAAATTTTACTTTCTTAAAGTATTTATAGAGGGCTGAGGATGGAAACAACTTTTCAGTTCTTGAAGTTATTCCTTCATTTAAAATACATAATGAATGTGTTTAAGGATTGTTTCTTTCATTTGTTTCATTTCAGAAGAGCACTATTAGCCTTTGTAAATCTGCTATTGATTCTGTGTTAACAGACTGTGGTAGCTAGAATCATCTTCCCTGTCTGAGAGGATGCATCATTAGGAAGTAGTATTAATTAGGAAATAGCACTGCTTGTGATTTCTGCTCACATTAATTCTTCAAGCATAGGAGCTTGGAAATTGTTTTTATCAGCTGTTACTATGGCTGAAGGTCTGTTTCATCAGTTCACTCATCAGCCTGTCTCAATTTTGACCATACAGTAATTGCTTTTTTTCGCTTATTTTTTTTCCCAGTTGCCTGCGCTGCTTTTAATTTCTCCCTCCACTTTTACCTGTGACTAATTTATTATACTCCTACTGCAGCTTTAAATTGCTCTGATGTCTGTATAGCTGTGAATCACAGTGCAGTGATTAGCTTCACATTAGCTGCTTCTTATGCTCTCTCATACTCATGTGGCATGGATGCAACAAGAAAGCTGAACTGCTGATTTTTATTGCTTTTTTAGGTAATTTTCAGTGAATTAATTCTGGGAATTAAGTCAGAACATAGCATTGGTTAGAAAATTTGAGGCTGTGCTTTTTAACAGGCTGACTTTAATTTTGCAGTATGTAGATAATCCAATACATGCATTAGAGAAAATAAGACCTGAATTAAATTTAAACACACCTATGTTTTTCAGCATGAGCAAAAAGTTAAGAGTAACTTCTCTTTCAGGATTGTTTGCTGCTGCAGTGTTCATTATGTATGAGATCAAGTCAGTGTGTGGTTTTTTGTTTTTTGTTTTGAATGTCACCAGAATACTACCAGTGGAAGCTGGATACTGGTTGATATTAAAATTACACATAAGAGTGAAGCAGATATTATTTGTGCTGAAGCAAATAATGAGTTAAATAACACACCCTGAAGGAGCAGAGCTACTGTGGCATAGGTTTGTCAGCACTGATGCACTGATGCACTGCATGTACTTAGTAGATGTGAGGAGTCTTCTTCAAAGGCTGCTAACAGTGTTAGAATTACACTGATAAGCAACTTCTTCCTTGAGTTAAGTGTGAATACCAGGAGCAGTTTCCACATTTCACCGTCACAGTTCAGTGGCCAAGACAGATTCCTTGGTAGAATGTAAGCCTCTTCAAATACTTCATATGTGTAACTTACAGTACTTCCTATGTGAATTTTCATGTGGGGAGGTTTAAAGGCAGAGTGTCAAAGACTGTTGAAAACTAGAGAGATGCCCTGTTGTTTTTTGCTTTTGAATAAAAGCTGAAATATTGTGTTTGTCGTGTCAAGCAAAAGTAATCTTACAGTGTTGTCCAACAGCCTAAGATCAATACAATCTATAATAGTAGCTGTGTGCTCACATTTTCTGGATTAAGGGTTGAGCAATTATTAACTCATGTTTTTTGTTTCCCTACTAGGTAGCAGTAGTGATGGGATCCTGCACAGCAGGAGGCGCGTACGTACCTGCAATGGCTGATGAGAGCATCATTGTTGGCAAACAGGGGACCATATTCTTGGGAGGGCCACCACTGGTAAGCATAGGGAGGTTTTTGGTAACACAGCTCATTACACTGCTGACTGCTCTGCACAGCTTAAGCTGTTCAGCCCTATTTTGACAAGATGTTTTCAGATCTTCTCTAGGATATTTTGCATTTTTTAAATATATCTCAATGCTTACACTGTAAGTGAAAACTTTGATCTTAGTTACAACAATATATGTATGAATAGATAAGACTTTGTTAAGGTGATTTTATAATATTTATTTAGGTTGCTACGTACACTGTAAAAAATGTCTTCCATATTCAATTGTGTAGGTTCTAGGTTTGACTTGAAATAAAAAATGAAAACATGCATATTATATTGAACACTCTGGATCAGAGAACTTCAGAAGATGGACTAATGTGCTATATTTGATGTCAGTTTAGAGACATAGGCTTGCACTAGTGATGGCTTTTGTCATCATTACTTTACTTTCTTAGTAAGGAAATTGTTCGTAAGGAAACTGACCTGAGGAACTCCGGTGAATTAAGAGTTGCTTTTGTTATAGAACACAAAATGGAATTTCTGTCTGTGAAATACTGCAGCATAAGGCATCTTGGAAATTATAGTAGCTTGGCCTTGACAGAAATGGGAGCATTTTAGTAGTTTTGTTTGTTTGTTTTAAAGGACTGTAGTACTGTATGTTCTAGCATGGACTTACATGTTTTATAATGATATAAATGAGTACTGCTTTACTCAACATAAACTTTTCAAGGGGAAAAAAGGAATCTCAGGTAGTGTTAGAATAGTGCTGCAGCAAACAGATAAGACAGCATCCAGCACAATATTTCTAGTCTAGATGTAACCTGACTGGATAAACCTGCTTATTTAAAATAGTCAAAAACATTGTCTCATTGAACAATTTGGTCCTAAGCAGCACATTAGCTCTGTTTTGGTTATAGTGACTTAGAAACTTTGTGGTATTTATTTTGACAAAGCCAGGTGCAAATCAAATGTCTCTCAAAAGTTCTTCCAACTCGAGCAGGCATAAAACAAGAAATCACTTCGTTACAGCCTATCTGCTGTCAGCTAAGATAGTGCTCCACTCAGTTCTGTAGTAACTGGTGGGATTCTGCTGGAATTCACTTCTTCCCACCACTTAAGATACTGGGAAAATACATAGCAGCTCCTGTAAGCTATAGAAAAACAGCCACTTCCATGATCTTTTTTTGTCATTTCCTAAGACAAGATTGTGTTAAATCCCTTAATAGCTTGAAGAACTTACGTTGTGTAATCATGTGATGTTTACTTTTTTAGCATTGCTTTTGAAATAAAATAGGAGGCATTGGTTTTGGAGCAGCCCTTATACTCTCTTGGCTCATAACATCAGAGGCAGATATTGGTGATATGTCAGTAGAGGTCAGACATTCCTGCCAATATTCTGTTCCATGTTGTTGCCATGTGACAAATGGCAGCAGAGTGGCAATCTGACAGAATGACATCTAACATGTAAGTGCAGAGGAAGCAGAAGTGTGGAACTGAAATCTTCCATGTGGAAAAGATGGCATCCATTGACATTCATCAACACTTGGCAAATGTCTATGGAGATCAAACAGTGGATGTGAGCATGGTGAGGAGTGGGGAGGGACCCATCTGTATGTGTAGTCATAAATCTTGTAAACTGATACCTGGTTTAGAAGTGATGATAGTTCTGTCTTTTACTGCCTTCATGCACTGTGTGGGTGACAAATAATGGTTTCAGTAGCTTGTGAGAAATTCTTTTCAAAAGGAGTACACTGTGCTAGCAGTGGTGACAGTGATGTCAAGACAAGCCATGTTCTGGGAGGCACAGCCATCATACCACAGAATGAAGTGTCTCAATCAGTTCATCTGTACAAATCAGCTAATGATAGTGACAATGTGGAGAAATAGAATTTTTTTAGCTGAAAATTTGCTCTACCAGTGCTCCTGTGTGTCTGTTGTGGTTTCCATGGAAATAAAAAGGCATTACTTTCAGTGACCCCCATAGCAGCTGTGCAGACTTGTCAGGTTAGGCAGCTGAAAAATGCCAGGCCTCAAAGGAAAGACTTGCAAGGCAAGTCAGTGTCTGTGAGAATACTGCGTAGTCAGAAAGGAAGAAAGACTTTTCACTACTTTCAGAGGAAGATTTCACAACTATCCTCCCATTTAATTTGTTCTTTAGCAACCTGCAGATGCAACGATCTTTATCTTTGTGCGTATAGATCAAACTTCAATATCACCAGCTGTCAGCTTTCCTGTTGGGGAGAGGTTTTCATATTCTCACTGAAAATATTTTACTTCCTTACTGTAAGCATCAAAATTACTTCAGAGTCCCATAGAAACATCTGCTTCATGTTGTTGCAGATATTGTAGCCTTTAGTGTGTCTGCTCTGTTCCCCAAAATGTCATTCCTATATGGAAAAAAAAATTGAATTTGACTTTCCTGCTCTCTTGCCTAAAAGAAAACATCCTAAGGAAACAAAAGAAGAATCTAGTTGTAATCAGTCTAGGAATGTGTATGCTTTTTAAAAAAAAGAATTGAAAATTGCAAGTACAGTCCAAAGTGGAAAGTTTTCTCAGTATTCTTTTTAGGAGGATGGGTAGTAAAGTCTTCATGAGCAGGTAGGTATTGATAGTGAGTAGGAGCAATGTCACACAGCCAGTCTGCACTCTCCCCAAGTTACAGAATCAATAACTTTGCCAGAAATACTGCTTTGTAGCTTAGGTGCTGTACTGACGGATAGGCATTGTCATCCCATCAAAAACTTCTGATCCTTCTCTCCTCATATAAAGTTTGCTGCTTTCTCTGTTCCTTCCCTGTGGTGAAGTCTGGAGAAAAGAGAAAAGTGCAAAATTCCTGTGTATTTTTGTGCTAGGGCCTCTGTACATAGCAGCATTATCTGTTTCCAGAAATGTGATTTTTTAATAAAGTTTGTGTGCATTTCTGCTGTTGGTTTAAAATAGGGGTTTCTTTGAAAATCTGAAAACAAGTGGAGGCTGTATCTGCAGTGTCAGAGTTAAATAGTACTAACTTTATAAAAGTTCATTAAAACTGCTGTTTGTAGAATTCTCAGTGAATGGCAAACCCATGTAGAACATGTAGTCTGAAGATATAGTCTGACAAAGAGCTTGGAAACTCCATTCCATCTGATCTCTGATCCCATTCTAAAATCTTGTCAGAATTTTGCTCGCTTTCCTTCTCTTAATGTTCTTTTTTACTCAAGAGAAAGGAAGTCTTAGTTGTATTGTAAATTTGTTTTATCTGTATTGGTACAGTGTTTTGAAAGATTTGGATACGTGACCCATGGGGGGGTGCAGCCTGGCAGGAGGCACAAAGGGCAGGAAGATTGAGTTTTGTAGGTACAGCAGAAGTGAGAGAAAGGCAAGATAAGATGCAAGCCTGCTGCTGAATAGGATAATGAAACTTGTGACAACGCACATGGAAGAGGCTGGGATACTCAATGCTGTCTTCACCTCAGTCTTTACTGGCTGGATCCGTGCTCAGGAATCCCAGGTCCCTGAGGACAGAGGGAAAGACTGAAACAGAGGAGACTTCTCTGTGTAGGATGATCAAGCTACGAAGCACATGAATAGCTCAGACACAGAAAGGCCTGTGAGGTCTGATGAGAAGTCCCTGTGTACTGAGCAGCCAGGTGCATATTATTCCATGGTCATTTTTGGTCATGAAAGGGCAAGAGAAGGAATTCACGTAACTACTGGCTGAATGGCCTCACTGCAGTACTTCACAAGGAGGAACAAAATTGTTAGGGACAAGAAAGTGACTGGGTGTAGACACGTTGGATTTGCAGTAGGGAAATGGAGCCTGACCAACCAGATAGTTTTCTTTACTGAGATAATTGGCTCACTGGATGAGGAGAGAGCAGTGAATGTTGTTTATCTTGACTTTCACAAGACTTTTGATGCTGTCTCCTGGAATGACCTTAACAAACTGATGAACTGCAGACTGAATGAGATGGAATATTAAAAAAAATTGTTTAGAAGTTGTACTGAGGGGCAGGGATTGCTGGGAAATATTTGTGGTAGGTGGATGGTTGGGCTGGGTGAATTTGGAGGTCTCTGCCAACCTTGGTGATTCTGTGGATCCTGCAAGTTTGCAAATACTACAAAACTAGGAAGAGCAATGGATAGTGCAGATGGGTGTGCTGTTCAGTGGGACCCTAACCAGCTGGACAAAGGGCTGATAACAGGCTCTTGAAGTTCAATACCAGGGAAATTCTTTCTTGAAAGGAATAATGCCATGCACCAGAATAGTCTGGGGATTAACCACTTGGGAATGTCAGAAAATGCTGTGTGTTACATTGGAGAACCAAGTTAAACTTGAGCTAGCGTTGTTCTCCTGCTGCAAAGCGACTGGCAATGTCCTGGGCAGGTTTGGGCAAAGTGTTTTCAGCAAGTCAGGAGCAGTAGTTTTTTCCCTCTACTTGGCGCTGATAAGGCACATTTTGGGCACTGGCTCCAGCTCTGGGCTTCCCAGTGCAATTAAGTCATAGTCTTACTGAAGTGCATTCAGAGAAGAGTGCATCCGTGGCACATGAGAAGAGGTGAGAGCTAAGACTAGCTAGTCAACAAAAAGTCAAGAAATCTCTCTGTGTGTATGAGTACCTAGTGGGGGGAGGAAAGGATGGTGGAACCAGACATCTCTTTTGAAAAACGGCTTGTGAAGAGTCTGTGGACACAAATACAAGCAATAAAGGAGCTTCACTTTAGATACAATAAAGCACTTCTACTGTGAAGGCTGGGTGGTCGTGCAGCAGACCAAGTTACATGGAGAGATTTTAAAATCTTCATCCCTGGAGATGCTGAAAACCCATGTGTATGTGATCATAAATCTTGTAAACTGATACCTGGTTTAGAAGTGATGATAGTTTTATCTGTCTTTTACTGCCTTCATACTCTGTGTGGGTGACGAATAATGACTTCAGTAGCTTGTGAGGAATTCTTTTCAAAAGGAGTACAGCAGAGCTTGAGGGAAAGATATTTCAGTGGAAATGCGTCAAGAGGGGTTTTTGTGGGTTTTGTTTTTTTTTTTTTTTTTTTTTTTCTTACCAGCAGTAAATGATACTGCTTTATTTTAAGGAGGAATGCATTTGCTGTTAACTTATTTTGTCATATGTATGGCTTGACTTAGTTCATGCATTCCAGTTATTTTTACAGACATCATAATAGATCTGAGCAGTTTCATGCCATTATTGCATTCTTCTTAGAAAATGATTCTTATTAATTTACTGTGTTTATAATGGAAGATCTAGATCATAAAAGCTGATAGTAATTGATTGATGATCAGTGTTAAACCAAGTAACTAAAATCCACAGAATACAAGGTTGCTCAACAGAGCATTTTTTTTTTTTTTTTTAATAAAAAACGCAGGAAAGCATCACATTTTAAAGTACTTCCTTGTAAGCTGCTAAAAAAAATAAGTTTTCTGAAGTGATTGGGCATTAATGGGTAGGTATGTCCACACTAAAAGAAGATAGAGCAGCAAAGAGCAGAGTACATGGAGAGTCTTTCTCAGTAAAAACTATATATAAGTCATACACCTACCAGATCAGTAAAATTAAGTAATGTTGACAGAATTCTGTGTTGTCATATTTGAAATGCTGTGAAGGACAGTAGCTGAAGAAATATTAATGAAAAAACATTTTGCAGAGTATGATTATATTGCTGTAACTAGGCCTGTGTAAATATGAGTACAAGACAAGTGTTATTTCCCTTTCTTTGTTGTAGGTTAAAGCAGCAACAGGTGAAGAGGTATCAGCAGAGGATCTTGGTGGGGCAGATCTTCATTGCAGGTTTGAAGAAATATTTTCCCAGTGTTTACTTCTTCCATTCTTTAGTACAGTGTTTATATATATGTATTTTAATTATTATGATTTAGATTTTAAAACTGTACTTAGACCTTAAAAATTTATGATTTTCTGTTTGGTTTTCAGATAGCGATGAGTTAGAATAGTAATTTTTGAGAGGTTGCTGTGTTTTTGCAGGTAATATCACAGTTGCGAATTCCTGGACGTGACATCAAAATAGCCTGCCATTTCTTTGACAAGAGGGTGGTCAGCACTGGCAGAGGCAGCCGAGATGCTCTGTGCCTGGAGGGGCTCAGGGCCAGGTTGAGTGGAGTGCTCTGCAGCCTGGTCTGGTGGGTAGCAGCCAGACCATGGCAGAGGGGTTGTCCTCAGAGTCTATTTCAACCCAAAGCATTCAGTGACTATCAAAACAAAGTCTTCTGTGCAATTTCTGGTTCTAAAATGGGAAGATAAGTTAAATAATAATAATAATAGGTATTACTTACAAGAAACAGTTAATTTTTACTTCAGTTTGTTGAAGTGACTGAATAATCACTTCAAGGGACAGTTCATAGTGGGTTTTTTTGTAAATATATGATCTAAAATTATTTTCAATTAGAACAACGTTTGTCATTCTTTGTGTTGTCATTTGGATTTTTGGCTTGTTAGTGTTGATATTTTATGTCTTGTCCGTGAATGTTTAAAAGAAAGGTCAAAAAATAGAAGTTTTATTTGGAATTAAGATGAGATAGCATGGAAATGTGATACAGTGTATATATTTTAAATATACAGCCTTGAAAGTTTTAAAATACTCTTATTCTGATTCATGGACTTCTTAAAAGTCTTTATATTCTTATTTTTATTCAAATATAGACATTCTGGTGTAACAGATCATTATGCTGTGGATGACAGTCATGCACTTCATCTGGCAAGGAAAACTGTAAGAAGCTTAAATCTCCAAAAGAAAGTAGATGTAAGTATATAGTGGATTCTTCTAAAAACACTGCATTTTTTTAAGGGAGGAATGCTTTTATTCCCCTAATTCATACAGTACATTATTTGTTTCTGCCTTTAGGTGCTTTGGAAATAGAACTTATGGTTCTTAATCTTTAATTTATTTTTGTGATACTTCACTTCCATAATTACATTCCTATTGCATTACTCCCAACAAAATCGCTAGGATTACATGCAGTGCTGTAACACACACTGTAACTGCAACAGCACTTCAGAATTGCAGAATTCCAGCTTGTAATGAATTCAGTCTTGTCAGGTGCCTAATTTAATTTTAAAACCACATAGTCATTCCCGTGGACTTTAAATTAGATACCTGCTAAAATATCTCTTAGGACACTAAAATATCTCTTAGTATTTTATGTGGTGATTAACAAAAGATACAGAACTGAGAGGATGGAGATATGTTGTGTCATTTTGGTGCCTTAGGCTTTGTAATGTATTGTATTGATTTAAAATTTTGGTTTAGAAAACAGAGCAAATGTCATATAGTGGAGGTACTGTCTTAACCTTAACCTGTGGATGCCCCATCCCTGCAGGCATTCAAGGCCAGGCTGGATGTGGCTCTGGGCAGCCTGGGCTGCTGGTTGGCGACCTGCACACAGCAGGGGGTTGGGACTGGATGAGCGCTGTGCTCCTGTGCAACACAGGCCATTCTGTGATTCTATGATGATTCTAAGAAATTTAAGAGAGTGAATTGAAGACAAAATTGCAGCAGCTGAAGGAGTACACAGTGTTATATTTAGTGAAGTTGTCGTTTCTGGTTTTTTTTCAGAATACTAGCTAGTAGGGCATAGTATATACAGCATCTCAAAATCATAGAATCCTTAGAGTTGGAAGGGACCTTTAAAGGTCATCTAGTCCAACTCCCCTGCAATGGACAGGGGCACCACAGCTAGATCAAGTTGTGCAGGGCTTTATCTAGCCTTGCCTCAAAAATCTCCAGGGACAGGGGCATCAACCACATCACTGGGCAGTCTATTCCTTCCCCTTTGCTTGTTATTTTTGATGTCGTGGAAGGAGTTGTAGTATGAAGCACGTGCAGAGGTATAGTCAGGAGCAGAAACAATGGTCCTCAGCTTTGTTTCAGTAAGTGAGAAATCATTATTCTTCTGTTTAGGAAACTTGATTTTTTTGCAAGATGAGGACAAGCCAGAGACATTTTGATGTGGTTGGTCAAGACCAGATTCAAATCAATGGTCAAACTAACTAGTGTTCTTTGCTTTGTTTTTAAATCATAATGTGGACAAATAATGCCTTTAATTGTGTAAAATTTTTTGTTCCATTGCTATAGGTGTCTATAGAACCATCAGGAGAACCTTTATTTCCTGCTGATGAAATATATGGAATAGTTGGTGACCAGCTAAAAAGAAACTTTGACGTCAAAGAAGTAAGAATATAAATGAAATGTCTGCATGCAGTCAGTTTTCTTGAAAATAGAAGGAATATAACATTGTAGTTTGCTTGCAGAAATCTGATACGGAGCATATGATGTATGTTTAAATATTACATAATTCTAATCTTTTTCTGGGTATTCTTGGCTGACAGATCCATTGCAATGACAATAATGTGTTGAAAATACAGTGCTTTCTAGTCCTGATTTTGAGAAGGATGAGCAAAGAATAGTACCCTGAAAAGACTGCCAAGAAGCAGTGAACTTCAGCCAAACTTTCTATAGACTTGCAAGTGGTATGATAGCTTTCTTTTTCTACTAGCCTGGAGAAAAATAAAGGTCAGATACTGAAAGTATGAGCACCCCAAACAATTCAGTCCACTCCCAGATAGGTATGGAAACCATTGTATTCTAATGCAGATCTAGTGTAATTATTTTCTGGGATACCTTCAGAGATTGCAGCCTCTGCACCAGCTTTCCTTGAAACTGAAGAAATGAGAAAAAGTTCTGCTTACAAAATTTTACTATTTAATCACAATGTTCTTAATCTTGATATTCTTTTTTTTTTTTTTAATGAACATATAAATAAATCACACTTCAAGGGGTAAGTGAACTTAGGCTGCCTTCTACACTCTTACACTGTTGGCTGCTTGATGATTTTTTAATGGAAAGCATTGATTTTAAGCTGGGTATTAGTATGTTCTTTCTAAAAACAAAGTAGAATTGTGAAGGATTAGGGATTTCATTGTATTTTTCTGCTTTTTTTTTCTTAAGGTTATTGCTAGAATTGTAGATGGGAGTAAATTTGATGAATTCAAAGCCTTATATGGAGATACTTTAATCACAGGTATTAAAAATATAATTATTCTATGTGTTCATTGATTTTACAGTTGGATTTGTTTTGTTTGGATCGCTCAATGGAAGTTTTTTGTTTTGTTTTGTTTTTTCCACAAAAGAATAGCTATTTCTGCTGTCAAGAGAAACTGTGTTTACGAGTTACTGTAAAATAAATGGAAATTTGCATATTTACCTTTCTTCTCCAGGATTTGCAAGAATATTTGGTTATCCAGTAGGAATAATTGGAAACAATGGAGTTCTCTTCTCAGAGTCAGCAAAAAAGGTAAATAAAGAGCTTCTTAGCCATCCACTAGCAAGATTTCTGGTGCAGAATTTGTTTGTGAGGAACTTTAAATAATGAAAGCTAACAGGCTGCAGATTTCTCGAGTAAACAATAAATACCCTAATACAGTAAAATTAATTGACCTTATTTTCTAGAATTTTAGAATAGTCTTCAAATACATATTTCTCCAATTTAGAAATAAAAATGTGATGTGGGTCCATGTCAGAGGCCTTGCATAAGTCCAGATAGACAACACCAGCTGTCCTACCTGTGTCCAGCAGTGTTATCCTTCCATCATAGAAGGCCATCCAGTGGATTAGGCATGTTCTGCCCTTGTTGAAGGTGTGCTGATTCTCTCAGATCACCTCCTTGTCTCTCATGTGCTAGGAGCTTCACTTGACAGCCATGGCTGTTCAGATTGAGCTTTGTGTATTGGAGAATATTTTGAGCACTGCACTAAGTGACATTGTTTTCAGCTGTGTTTGTTTCAACACAGTTATTTCCAAGTTGAAAATAACTTCCACCGTCTCTGTTACTCCCAGTATTTCTATAATGATTCTGAGGAGCCAGATTTTTCCTACCAGTGGAAAAAATGAATCTTCTTTGGTTTGGGACTTTTGCTGACATATCAGTAATCTAAGGAGGAAATGGCCACATTTTGCTTGTTTCACTTTGTCCCCATCATTGCTGCTATAAACCTATTTTTTAAGTATGGCAAAAATATGATGACATATCTTCTTCCCTTGATCATCACTGTATTTTTTAGATGTTTCTCTGAAAAAGCTACCTAGAGGTTATACTTCATAATTTTCCTTTTTGTGTGTGTGCGTATTCTTTTTCTTTTAAATCCTGCTGAATGAAGAAATTACAAGTTTCTCCCAGCCACTTCACTGCTATGTTTTTTCCCTTTTTTCCCTCAATTCTGTAAAATAATTTTCTTTCTATGCTGGAATAGTATTTTCTGACAGGCTGCCCATTTTCCATGTACAGTGTTACGTAAGTCAGTGCCATACTGTAAAGCTTTCTTCAACTTAACTACATATTGGCCAAATAAAACAGTTGATCTTTTCAATACTGGTGGTAATGCTTTTTAAGATTATTATTTTTCCTTTACTTTTGGACTGGTGTGCTTTTAGCATTTTCTTTTGCTAGTGCTTGAATGTGTTGTAGTTGACTTTGGATGTAACGGAAGTGGGCCAGTGCTGCATGATGTAGATGCTCCTGGGGTCTTCTGTGGATAAAGTCCATGGAACTTGTTCTGCCACAATGTCAAAGTGCTGATAGTGATGACTTCACTGATTTGACATTTAAAGGCTTACTGCCTGTTTTTTTTGTTTGTTTGTTTCTTTCCCCCACAGGGTACACATTTCATTCAGTTGTGTTGCCAGAGAAATATTCCCATTGTGTTTTTGCAGAACATTACAGGTAAGCTCAGTGTAATTAAATTTCAGAACACTTCAGTCTGTGCTGATAACTGTTGAGGCTCTAACGTGTAGTCATCACCTTTTATGCTTGTCTACATGTATAGCCTCTTCTAGATCAGCCTAGTGCTGCTGATGGAGGTTTTGCCGTGTTGGTGATTTGTTTTGGTTGTTTTTCTGAAGAGCTTTATTGTGCATATTGCAAAGTACAGTGTAGTATGACAATACAAAGTTCATACTGAGTCTTTTTTTTCATCATGTAATTCATTAGGTTTCATGGTTGGTAGAGAATATGAAGCAGGAGGGATAGCAAAAGATGGTGCAAAGATGGTAACTGCTGTTGCTTGTGCCAGTGTACCTAAAATAACAGTCATTATTGGTGGCTCTTACGGTGCTGGAAACTATGGGATGTGTGGAAGAGCATACAGGTAAGTATTACTTCAGATTACAGCAGAAATAAGTTATAATACTGTGAAAAGGTGCTGTTCTGAGAAGCTGCACTGGGAAACAAAGCACATTCTTAGTGAATGTGGTCATAAGTAAATAACAACCATACAAAACTGTAAAGGTGGATAGACTCAAGATTTACATAAGTTTAGATAGCAGGAGATTTTCCAGCATATAAGCATGCTGACGTGCTTTTCTGCCATTACAGTTTGAGGGTGGAGGAAGTTGACAGTCCTAAACAATTTGTAGTTAGTGTGGGCTGGTCCTTTATTGCACATACATGTGAAGAGAACTAAAAATTTAAGTCTTCATTCACTTCAACAAGTCTGATTTTTATGAGCAGTCCTTGCAAAACCTGCAATACAGTTTTTTTTTTCTTGCTTACTCAACATGACTCATTAAAGTTTTTCGTAATTACTTTTCAAGGTCCCTGATACTACTGAAGTTGTTAGTGATACTTATCCAAGAAAAATTCCTAGGGGATTCTAAGATGAAAAAGAAATTTACAAGGTGCTTGAATGTAGAAATGAGATGAATTTCTGCATTTTGAAACATAGTGCTGCAAGCAGTTAGTATGTTAAATTGGATTCCCTAAAAAACAATGCATTATTAGACTGTTGTGCACAAAACACATCTGAGTGATAATTCTTCACTGTGTAATTATGCAGTGTGTTGTTTTAATACTCAACATGTATCTTTTCAGTCCAAGGTTTCTTTATATGTGGCCAAATGCTCGCATATCAGTGATGGGAGGGGAACAGGCTGCAACTGTTCTAGCTACAATAGCTAAGGACCAAAAAGCAAGAGAGGGAAAGCAGGTAAGTCTTTCATCTGTGGTACTGTTATTATCATTTACTTCTTCACGGGGAGGGGAGGGCTTACATACCTGGGAATTGTGTTACAGAGATGCCAGGTGAGCTGTGGTTCTCCTAATGCCATCTAGTACATTGACAACAGTGAAACATTTGTGAAATGTTGTCCTTTACATCTTCTAAATGTGAAGACCATTCATGGCATTTCTTGCTTTTGATGAAAAAGATATGATTTTCTTATATCATCATCTTACAGGGATTTTTTTGCATGCAATTAGTTGTCTGCCCAAGATTAGCAGCAGGGGACTCCCACTCCCCTACACCCACTTGGGAGTATGAGGAATGAGTGAGAATACAGCATCTTTCCATTTACTTCTGAAGTAGGCAGTTCTGTAGAAATCTGATCTTCACATCATTCACTGACTGAGAATAACGAAACTTAAAATAGCAGAGGCACGGGGAGGTTTGAGAAAGACTTTGACTTAATTATGGCTAATAATTATTGGTGTTTAGTTCAATAACATTTTTCTAGTTTCTCCATATAATCTTTTCTGCTGTGATTTTTAGATTACCTGGCTTGTTTACATTATTATGAGTGTACATTAGTGTACATTAGTTGGTTCCATAAAATTGATTTTACTGCAGTGTTGTAGAAGTGCTTTTCTTACCAAGAGCAGTTACTGAGAATAATGAAGCAGTTACCTATATTTCATCTCTGGAGCTCTTTATTCTACTCTTTATTTTGTCTTTCTGTGGATAAAACACACTCATCCTTCTCTCTGTCTCAACTTTTCTACTCGCTAAGATTGATCAGATGACATGCAGGAAAGATTGTAGTCATGGGGAGACTTGGAAGTATTGTGAATTATCGTGTGGTCACCAGTCTGGATTATAGAGAAACATAGCACTAGAATAGCTCAAGTTGTCTTTATTGAAAGTCTTGCCAAAGGCAAGTCAGAACAAGTTTTATTCAATAAAATAGCTTCAGTAATTTTTCTGATGCTAATCCCCAGTTACTTTTGCACTCATTGAACTATCTTAATCTGACTTTATCAGCTAATAAATGTGATAAATAAATGTGGTGAAATGACTTTCTTTCTGCCTATCTATTTACTTTCTTCTTCCCATTCATCCCAGTTTCAGAAAGTAATTCCACAACCAAGTCTGCCAAATCTGTAACTGTAAGCAAAAAGGTGGAAGATTTTTGGATCAGTTATTTCAGCAGTTTCTTCTTGTTTGATGCTGCATATAAAGCTCTGCTGCCATTGTGGAAGAGAGTATTTAAGAATGTCTTTTCTGTGCTTGTTTGTTTGCCTCTTTTGTTACAGTTATCTAAGGCAGATGAAGAAGCCTTGAAGGAACCAATCATTAGGAGGTTTGAAGAGGAAGGAAACCCTTATTATTCCAGTGCACGGTAACAAGAAAATGGCTTTTCCAAAATCTGATTATAATCACAGGACATAATAATAACTTCAAATTTTAGTGTTGAAGGACAGGTAAACAGAGCACTCTGGAACAAAAGTTTAGTTTGATGTGCAGGAGTGCTACACAACAAGCGTCATATAAATATTTTGTTTCATCTCTGAGACTTTGCACTGCAGTCCATTTCAGAAGAAGGCAAGCACTTGCAGGAATTACTACGTTGGTTCTGTAATTATATGATAAGGAGATATTCTGTAACCAATCTTCTGAAACATATAATTCTGTGTACTTTGTACTGGATAAATTTTATCTCATTCTCTCCACTTCACCTTTTAAAATCCATTGAAGTGTACTGAAGGACTCCGTGTGCGTCAGGAGAAAGTGGGGTTTGCATGTAGAAGTCAGTGAATACCTGAAGCAATGTGCAGATCTTGGGTCATGTAGGTGTGCACTGGGGGATAGGAGTTCAGGTTCGGGCATTAGCCCATGGGTGCATGTTTGCTAAGAAGTTTGTTATGGCAGTCCTTTGTAATTTTGGTGCTCTGTTTTCTGAAATACTGTCAATGCACTGGAGTTAGGCTGGTGAGACAGAGTGGCATCTTGGAGTGTTATTGCCTGTGGAAAATAGGTTGGAGGCTTTTTTGGCCTCGGGGTGTTACTCTGTGCTAGTTTCACACTGTCTACAATAACCATTCTGCTTGTTTTTTGGTTGTGGTATATTCACAAGCCAATTCTTCATAGGGTTTCAGCTGTTTCTGGTGCTGTGATGGGCTGTGTATTCTCAGTAAGGTAGTGTGGCATTTGCTGTGTAATTGAGGCAGATTTCAGTAGTTGAGGTGTATAGCTTGTGAGTGGTTCAGGGAGAGGTTTTGTCTTCTCTGTGATCTCTGCTTCTGGCTGAGGTCTGTGTGGTAGTGTTGCAGAAAGTCTTCATGAATATTTTCTTGTAAGTGCAATGTCCCACTGGCACTTGGGAGTTTCTTGGGGTTTTTGCATATAGTCAGTTAGGATAGTTTTGTGAAGTCCTGATTTCCTATTGACATGAACTTCTTAGTGACATACTGTTTTTTGGTTGGGTTTTTTTTTTTTCCCGATCTTTTTGTGGTTTTAATTATTAATTTTTTTAGGATTTCCCACAAATTCAGATGATGTCAGTTGTGCTATCTGTGTTAGTACTGTGTAACAATTAAGCCTGGTACCTCTGCCACAAAACCTTGTGTTTCTCCCTGGGGAAAAGAAGGAAAGATGGAAGCACATATTGTCATCATTTATAATTAGATTTAAGGAAAATAATTTTCCACTGAAATAATAACATTAAAAAAAATGAGTCAATCTGTCTGTATTTAAAATGAATCCCTATCATGAAGGAGGAAATGAAAGATCTCAGTTTTGTTATATTTTCTCTTTTTAATATGTTCACTGAAGACACAGTCATAGTCTCTCTGTACTCATGATTGAGAATAATTGGATTCATTTAGCATCCAATATATTCAGTATAGTGATGAAACAAAACCTTGTCCCCTCCCGAAAAGTTACAGAGCATTACAATGACTTGCAGCAACAAACTCACTTGAAAAGGGTTAGGATTTTTAAAACGCAATAATGTAGCTATGAAACTTGAGTATTTAATACCAACTTGCAGCTCTCTGTGCACCAGTTTTGCCAGTTTGTTCCCATGCATCTGTCCATCCTGTAAAGCTAGGCTGCAAATCCATAAGCACCTCCTTCTAGAACCTAACCTTCGCTAGGTGTTAGAAAATACTCTTAGCAGCAGGAGGCACGTTCTTCACTTAGAGCAGGGCTGTCATATACTGCTGCCTGTAGTTTGGGAGGGCAATGTATGTGCACTTGCTGAAAGCTGACTGAGAACTAGCTTTGATCTGGACTGCATCTTGTCGAGGTCTTGTGATGCTCATGCTGTACTCAGGATAATAAACCCAACTGAGCTGGCAAGTCAAATGTTAGAGCTGACGTTCCTCTGAGACTGATCTGTCTAAAAGCAAGTAAAGTGAAATGCCTCTTCTCACTGAGCACTTGTGAGAGTGGTGAGTGATTGACCAGTCCAGGTTGGTTTCTCTCTGTCTGTCCGTGTAGGTGTAGTTGGCATTGCCTTGGAGCTTTTAATTGCTCTGTGCTGCCTGGTAGAGATAACTGGATCTATTGGTCTATTCTTGGGCTTTCTGCCACCATTTCTTGACTTCCTGTGAGTGCTACTATGTATGTGCCCTTTTCTTTCATTTGTTGCTAATTCCAAATAAAGATTTCAGACCATTCACTCATTTTTTTTTTTTAAACTGTGGAGTAGACTTCACAACTAGAAACAAAGGTTCAAGGTAAGATTACATTCCCACTGGCAAATAGCATACACAAGGAGGGGATTTTGTGTCAAGGTGCCAACCTGTTGTTAGCCCATGTGAGTAGTGCTAATTGAGGAAGCATTTGTTGTAGATCAGGAAAAGAGTCCCTTTGCTCTAAAGGGATTCCAAGCTTGGTTTAAAAACAAACAAACAAACAAACAGAAAAACCCACAACAGTGAACTGTGAGCCATGTGTCATTGTATCTGTTTGAAAATGGATCTAGACAGCCATTGTTTTGTCAGAAACTAACTAGGTTTTAGCTCGTAGAAGAGAAGGCTCTGTGGAGACCTCAGTGTGGTCTTCCAGTACTTGAAGGGAGCGTATAAACAGGATGGGAAATGGCTGTTTGTGAGGGTGGCTGGTGACAGGACAAGGGGAATGGTTTTAAACTGAGTCAGGGGAGGTTTAGGTTGGATGTTAGGAGGAAGTTTTTCCCCCAGAGGGTGGTGAGGCACTGGCACAGGCTGCCCAAGGAGGCTGTGGATGCCCCATCCCTGCAGGCATTCAAGGCCAGGCTGGATGTGGCTCTGGGCAGCCTGGGCTGCTGGTTGGCGACCTGCACACAGCAGGGGTTTGGAACTGGATGAGCACTGTGCTCCTGTGCAACACAGGCCATGCTGTGATTCTGTCACTCTATGATTTTGTGACTAACTAAATCTCTCCATCAAAAACACAAAAGTTTGTTGGAGAAATCTCCATTTCATTATAGAGAGGAAAGGAAGATAAATGGAAATAAAGCCTGCTTTCTTCTACTGCTTGGATGCAGACAGTCTGGAAGCTTGCTCATGCTGTCCTCTTGCTAATTTATGGGGACTTTATCTCACCTCTGATGTCCACTGAAATTGATGTAGCCTTTCCAGTTGACTTCATTAGGTTTTGACTCAAGCTTTGAGCTGTAATAATAAGAGGAAAGAAAAATGCCTTAATGATCTTAAAATACAGGCAAATTTCCTTGTTTACTCTTATAAATATCAAATTGTTTCATGTACAGAATGTCAATTCTATTCCCCATAGTTGTATTTTTAATCAAACTTTAATCAATTATTTGATTAGAATCTTTCATACTGAGCAGTCTTAATTAACAAAAGTCATTAGGCAGCACCATTTTTAATGAGCTGTGTTAATCTACTTACGGGTTTCTAAAAGGGGTTTCAGCAATTTGCACCATAACAAATTACGTGAGCTTTTCACTTTTAGGGGCTGTTCATTTCTTTTACTCACAGTGTTTCTGTTATGAATGTTTTATGAGTGTAGATGTGACTCATGTTCTAGCAGTGGGATTTTAATAGGTTGTTCAATTATTAATGTTTCATCCCAGTAGAGAATGTAGTTTTGTTTAACAAAGAGAAGCAGAAGCCAGGGGTAACCATCCGAAAGTGCCTTGACTTGTATGCAGCCCAGAACCTGTGTGTTTGTGGATATAAGTTAATTGTGTTGCTATGAAAAACAAATCTGCCATTTTAAAATGTGCCTCATGTTTGGGTATGTGTTTATTACAGCAGTAGTTACTAGGAAGTTGCAGCATGGGAGTATACCACATGAAGTGGGTGATCCTTTTTCATTCGGTTCATCTCTGCCCTCCCCAACCCTCAGTACATTTATTAAACACTCCGAAGGAAGTATGAATTACTTCATTTGGTTTCAGTCTTCTTCATAAATAAAAAGCTCACTGCAAGTGTTCATTAAAACACTTCAGCAATGTTCCTGTGCTCTGTTGAGGGTGGGAGGCTCTTTTGCCTGGCAAAATGCAGCAAAGATGGAAAGCTGTCAGTAGTGTCTGGTGGTGCCTCCAGATTGTCAGCATGTACTTGGAGACATCTTCTTGTTCTGTTTCTCTTGAGAGTAGGCTCTTAGTTTTGAGAGAGATGTCCACATTATAATGTTTTCTTTTTAATCGGATTTTTTTCAATTAATACTCAAACAACAGGTAATTTGCAACTGGAAAATTCAGTTAGAAAGGGATGATGATGCTTTCTATTATGAAAAGACAGTGTTAGCTTCCTTTTCATGACCCTTTCCTGTAGTTTTAAAATGATAGTAGAGCACTTCTTCCAAAGACAGAGAATAAAACAGTAGACATGACAGCATTGCAGTAAGTTCAGAACAGATGGAAAATAAGTCTCATTTCCTCGTATCAGGAAAAGATAGGATAAAGGAGGAGCATCACTGTCTCAACTCAAGTACTGTAACTGTTTTTGCAAATCCTGGTTAAAATACTTGTATTTATAAGGAAGGCTTGAGATGCAATGACCAGCGTGGCTTCTTGTTTAAATCTCTTGCTGAGGAGGTAGTAGATGCACAGTGTTTACAGTTTCGTGGCCTACTGGGAGTTTTGGCATGGCTTTTATTTTGGGTAGGATGTAGCAAGAACTTTAATTTTTGGATAATGCCAAGAGATTGTTTCCTAGTGTTTGTGAATTTGGAAATCTGATGTTGGCCTGAGGATTTTGACACAGCATGCATTCATAGTTTAATTGTCTTTGGGGCTGTGAAAAGGAGGATATTAGATATTAGGATTAGTCTTGTTTAGAAATGGACTTGAGAAGATAAATAGGGCAGATACTGGAGGTACTTAAAATTGAGCAGTCTCTTAATGATGAAGGTATGAATGCATTAAGCAAGCTTAATGGCAGCTGGATAAAGATGAATAATGTACATAATGATGTGACATTGTCCTTAAAATACTGGCATCTTTAAAAGAGAAAGGTAATTTCTTGAGAAAAGGTCATTTTCCACACTACCCTAGGCTTCTGCTTTCTTCTAGCTGACAGATATTGCACAAAATACTACACACCAGTCTACTCCATTCATAGTGAGGTGAATTAACGCCGTGGCTTGTTGTATAATTTGGCTCTACTTGCTGCTTACTGTAGCTGTTTCATTTTGTGTGCTTCGAAATATGCCTGCTATGTATGTTGGTTTCTTTTAATTATTGTTGTTTGTCTTTTTCCTAGGCTGTGGGATGATGGCATTATTGATCCAGCTGATACTAGACTGGTTTTGGGCCTCAGTCTCAGCGCAGCACTAAATGCACCTACGAAGAAGACAGAATTTGGGGTTTTCAGGATGTAATCTGAATGTGTGCTAGTCAGAATTGCCTCTGTATATTTTAACGTGGACTGAAGAGTGAAGTTACTTACAACATTGAAGTGTTTTAAACTGGTTTAAGAAACGAAGGCTTACACAATGCTATTCTTGGTGGAAGTCTTAATTATGTATTTTCACTGGGTGCTCATCATACAGGCCTTTGATGTCTTGATACTGATCTGAGACCAGTCAGCCGTAGTGCTTGTGCAGCTCTGCATTGCTCAGTTCATGAATAAAGTGCAACTTCTGGCATTAAGTTAAAATGTCTGATGAGAAATCATTTATCCCTTACACTAATAAATCTGCAAAATATGCTGCATATTTGCTGCGTATCTGCTCCTTCATTTTGTTTAATTTCTTCTTTCTCTGTCTCCTACAAATGCAAAATGTTCCTGCAGTCAACCAAAAGTAGAATCCGCATTTTCTAGTGAAAAAATTTTTGCAAAAGAGAAGTGCAGGAGCAGCAGCCAGGGAGTTCAGCACAGCATGAAATTATGGATTTCATGCAGCTCTTGACATTTTGCCCTTTCTCTGGCTTTCATCCAGAAAACATTCCTCTCTGTATGAAGTCGAAACAAGGAGAGAATCTGATGGATGTGTAAGTTTTTTTTTTTGTAAGAACTGGAGAGGGGATGCTACATCTGTGTGAGCTGCAGGTTGCTGAAAACACGTCTGAAGATGAGGGTTGGCTGCTGAGATGTTTCAGCATCTTAATACAGTGATGTGATCCTCCAGGCAAATTCCAGTTTCAGGAGACGCAGCAGGCTAACCAAATGGGTCAGTACTTGACCCAGACAGAGCACTTGCCTGAATCCCAATGACTTTGGGGTCAAGATGCTGGAGTGCTTTATTAAATCTTGTTATTTATTTAGTGTACTTTATTGCAGTGTAATAATTCTGGAGAATTCAATGCCTGCTGTTTCTTGTGTTCCTTTTAGAAATGCTGTACCTTGCAGAAACTAAATGCTTGACATCAATTGTGCCTAGAATAAAGAGGCAAATACTGTGCTAACTGGGTCTCAAAAGGTAGCTTTATCTATCTTGGTCTAGATAACAATTAACTGCTAAATGGCGGAAATACTTTAGATTGACAGTCAAATACCAAAATAGTTTAAAAGTGCACAGATGGAAGTCAAAGAATCACAGAATTGTAGGGGGAATGATCTGGTCCAGCCACCTGCAAAAGCAGGTTCTCTGAGGTAGGTCACACAGGAACACATCCTGACGGGTCTCCAATCAGAGAAGATGACTCCACAACCCCTCTTGGGCAGCCAGCCATTTCCAGTGCTTTGTGTCAAAGCAAAGAAGTTCTTCCCCATGTTTGTATGGAACTTGCTGTTTTCTGATTCTTGCCTATTTTGGCCCTTTTTCTATTGCAGCACATAACTGAAAAGAGTCTGTCCCCATCCATTTGAGTCCTGCGCTGTAGGTACTTACAAATATTTATGAGATCCCCTCTCAGACTTCTCCAGGCTGAAGAGTCACAGGTCTCTCAGCCTTTCCTTGCATGGGAGTTACTCCAGTTCCCTAACCATCTTTGTGGACCCCAGCTGAACTCTCTAAAAGCTGCCTTTTTTGAACTGAGGGACCCGGAACTGGACGCAATATTCCATATGAGGATGTGGCCTCACCAGAGCAAAGGAGAGGGAGAGGATCACCTCCTCCAAATCGCTGCTCATGCTCTTTACAATGCCCCCCGGGTCACCTTTGCCCTTCCTGGTGACAAGGGCACACTGCTGGCTCATGGTCGGTCTGCCGTCCACCAGGACGACTTGTCCTTCTCCTCAAAGCTCCTTTCCAGCAGGTCAACGTGGAACATGTACTGGTGCACACTGTTACTCCTCCTTGAGTGCAGGACCCTACACTTGCTCTTGTTGAAGCTCATCACGTTCCTCTCCGCCCAACACACCAGTGATGTTTAGTGCTTGCCTGTGGGACAAAGAATGCTGCTAAGGAATAATCGTCCTAGATAGAAAACTAGCTGTACTCTTTCTGGATTTGACCAAGAAGTCCCCTTGGAGCCTGGAGGGGAGAGGCAGGTCGACTGCCTAATGCCTGTCCTAGTGTGTTTCTGGCACAATCCAGAAGTGAAGATGAAAGTGTGAGCAAAGCCCAGTATACACTGACCTACAGGGTATGCCTGTACACTAAGAGACCAGTTTTCCATCCCTGATTTGATTGCAAATCAATTTATCCAAAACTCAGGGTGTTTGGCACTGCTAAAAAGATTACTTCTGTAGGCCTGCACAAATGCATCTTCGCTGTCATGCTGACATGCATGTTCTTAATGTTAATTATGCAGCAGACTGTGAGAGTGCAGAATACTGCAGTGAAATGGCAATAGCTGTGTTTTGGTAGATGAGTCTCATTCTCATCGTACCGTGAGAGTTTGTAAAAGTTGTGCTGGGCATTGCCCCAGGATATCTGTATCCTGAAAACACGGTGTCACGGTTGCTGAGTCTTTGAAATATCTTTTTAAATGTCCAGTTTTCAAAAATGTATATGAGGGAGAAGGAAGGACTCAGACTGTGAAGCAATTGTTACTAACAGCTCCCAGTGAAAAAGTAACACGTCATTTCCTTCAGCAGTAGTGGAGTCAGCAGCTCAGGCGTCCATTCTCTGTCTACTTTAAACTGTGGGGTCATCTTTTCCAGCCTGTTACACTCAAGGCCCCAAAAGTTGACTGATTTTTTCTTAGCTTTAAGTGGTAATTTAGGAATAATATTTTTGACTCAGAATATCCTGTGTTGGAAAAGACCCACGAGGATCATCGAGTCCCAACTCGTGGCTCCAAACAGGACCACCTAACATCCAAACCCTGTGCCTGAGAGCAGTGTCCAAACTCTCCTTGAATTCTTGAGCTTGGGGCCATGACCACCACCCTGGGCAGCCTGTTCCATGCTCATGACCCTCTGGTGAAGCACAGCCTGACCTTCCTCTCATGCAGCTCCATGCTTTCCCTCAGGTTCCATTGCTGACCCCAGAGAGCAGAGCTCAGCACTGCCCTCCCTATGAGAGCTGCAGCTGCCACGAGGGCTCCCCTCAACCCCTCTGCTCTGGGCTGAACAAACCCAGGGACCTCAGCTGCTCACTGTGTGTCTTGCTTTTGTTTTGACATCATTTTTTAAGTGAGGCAAGTAATTTTCCAAGTTGGAGACAGTAACTGATAATCCTTAGATGCACATAATGGAATTAGACGTGTTCAGGAGGAATTGAACTTCTGGCAGTGCCAATCACTTGTTATGACGAAAAGAACAGTTATTACATTTATCAATATTTGTCCCTCTAAATATGTGTACAAGCCAAGTCAGAACATGTTTCTGCATAAATAAGTTACGTCTGCATTAGTAATACCTATCTTTGGAAACCTGTTAAACAAATGGAATTCATCATCGTGGGCTTGTTAGCATGCTCCTGTTAGGGGGAGATGCACAGAGAGGGACCATCACTGAACACAAATGACGCAAGGAATCACTAGCAATTAACTATGCCCATTGCGTAGGAAACCACTTACTGAAAAGAGTTCTTACAGCATAATATGTGGTGCCTCACAGGAGAGCACTGTCCATTGATGCATGTTATGTATAATGGCACTCTAGAGGCAGAGATTGGCACTTGTCCCTCAGGAGATTCGGATTCCCATGCCTTCACCATAGTTGATGATGTTGGTAGGCGTATGATGCCTGGGCAGTATTTTATTTTACTAATTCTCACTTCCCATTGCCATAAGATCTCCTGTGGCTATTTACCGGATGCAGTTGTCAAACACCATTAATAAAACATAGCTGTCACTTGGGATGCAAAAGATTCCTAACAGTAAAGACTCTTTAAGAAACATGGACAACTGTCTCCAGCTTCCTGTTACTTCTTTTGGCTCCGAGTCACTTCTTCACAGCAGTGAACTCACAGCAACTCACAACTGCTAATCTGTTTACCTATTGGAAAGGAGGATACTGAAGAGGAACAAAAGAAATGGCTGCACAACTTGAAGCACACAAGCTGTGGCAAACCAGGACCTCAAGTCTGTGCTTTTGCATGCTCTCTTCTGGTCTCTCCTCAAGGATTGCCCTTCTGGGCTGTACACATCCCTCCTGCATCTGAGCAAGACCAAGAGATTAGTTCCAGCACTGTTTGATAGCTCAAGAGACATATTTATCAGAAGCCAGTATTTGTGTATGCTGAGTTTAGAATCAGTTGTTCTGTGACATCAGGTGCTGTTTTTTCAAACACCAGAGTAGAAGGAAGTGGAAAGCTCTGAATGAGGTGTGCTAAGCTGCTCCCTGTTGCAGGCAGCCCAGGGTGAGGCTGTGAACTAAGGATGGATCATAAGAACGCTTTCCTCTACCCACTGCCATTTACACAACTCATTTCCCTTTCTGTCTCATGGCATCTAAGAATGTGCCAGGAACCTCTGGAAGCTACAACACGAAAACCAACCAAAATCACTGGCGGTCTGCATAGCAAACAAAGACAGATGGTCTGGTGGAAGAGCACCATGAGGCGTGCATGCTGGTCGCCAGGACTGCAATGAGATGAGACTGGAGCACAGCCTGTATCTTTGCCTGCATAAACTGAGAGTTCAGTATGATTTCTGAGAACTGGATGCCCGTTCCCATTTCTCTTTCCCACTACTCTTTCACCTGTTTTGGGGTTGGTTTAATGTGAAATCTGTAGCCTCAGTGTTGTGTTGGTGTTTATGTATCTGCTGTTCTTGTGAGAACCGATCTCATACTCAGGTGGTACTTTTTGTTCCTGCTGCTCATCAAGACGAGTTTGTATTTTCAGCTGAAACACATGTTGTCTTCCAGGAAATGTCTCTGCACT